>NC_135876.1:9275407-9460407 GCF_031162955.1 Sander vitreus | reverse complement strand
CACACACACACACACACTTTGAACATTTGTCTGCGTATCTATCTCTGAGGCTCCCATATGTTTCTAATCTCTATCCCTTAGGACAAGATGCTTGATGCCATTATTCATGTCCTCTTTATGTGGACCACATGATCTCAGGTTGCTGCTGGGGGTGTATGCAGGGCAATGTTGTGGATGTCAGTCAATAGAGCTGAAAGCAGTGTTGCCAACTCTTTTCCAATGAAGGTAGCTAGCACTACCTCCAAAAGTCGCTAAAAATCGCTGGATGACGTCCTACACTCTTTTGTATATTGGTGATGTCAACGCGTATCATTTGCATAAAACTAAGTGGCTGTGTCGGCTAGGGGTGGAACGGTACATGTATTCGTATTGAACCGAAACAGTACGGGCGTCTCGGTTCGGTACATGAATTTACACGGAGAATACACGGTATAAAAATAAATAAAACTTGCATGCAAATGAATTAATGTAATGTGGAACTACTGTTACATACGCGTTTCTTAGGGACAGCTAATCTAGTCCCTTCCATATGTAGCTGTATCCCTTCTTGCCTCGACCACAAATGGCTTCCAGGCCCATTTGCATTGCTGTTTGCTCCGCTGTTAGCTCCGCTTTTAGCTCTGCCGTTAGCTGTTAGCTTCGCCAACTGCTCTGTGTAACCGAAGCTGCTCTTTTCAGAATCAGAATCAGAAAGGGCTTTATTGCCATGTACGTTTTTTAACACATACAAGGAATTTGTTTTGGTGTTGTTGGTGCACGTCACACATTCTCTAGATGGAATATTAAACAATATAAGTATAGGTATAAACAATATAAGTATATGTACACAGTATGTATTAAATTAAAAATAAAGATAGAAATAAAAAAATAAAATAAACAGTGGCATGAAGAGCCAGGGGTGGAGAGTCAGGGTGGTTTCCGGGCCTTGTTAATAAGGCTAGTGGCGGTGGGGAAAAAGCTGTTCATGTGACGTGAGGTTTTGGTCCTGATGGACCTCAGCCTCCTGCCAGAGGGGAGTGTCTTAAAGAGTATCTTAGGGAGGGATCGGCCACAATCTTACCATCATGCTTCAGAGTCCTGGTGGCGTATAGGTCCTGGAGCGGCGGCAGATTGCAGCCAATCACCTTCTCTGCTGACCGAATGACACGCTGCAGTCTGCCCTTGTCCTTGGCAGTGGCAGCAGCGTACCAGATGGTGATGGAGGATGTGAGGATGGACTCAATGATGGCTGTGTAGATGTGCATTCACATATGAGAGCAGCGCTTGTCTCCCATATCACACTACTAGCTGATTGTCTTATTTTGTTTACAAGTTCCAGATGGCGTCTGGAGATGATGTGGGGTAGCCTACTTATTGTTTACTGTTTACATCTTACTTTATACACTTCAGGCTGTTGCAGCTAGCTCAGGGGAGAGACTGGATGACACTAGGTAGTACAGCCTGAGACATGCACAATAAAAAAAATTGCCTTCTGCATTTTTGTTATGCTTTTCCCTCCATTGTACCGAACCGTGATGTCTGAACCGAGGTATGAACTGAACCGTGACTTCAGTGTACCGTTCCACCCCTAGTGTCGGCTGACTGTCTGCTGCACGGCACAAATGTAAAGGGACAGAGAGACCCGTGCTGTTGGCAGAAGAGCCGTGGACTGTGAATACTCTGAGCAGCATGCATGGAAATCAATCAAAGTTTAATATATTTCATTGTTTTTACTGATGGTCAAAAGTCGCTGAATGTGTCGCTATAGTCGCTATTTAGAAATAAAGTCGCTGAGAGGGTCTGAAAAGTCACTAAATCTAGTGAGAAGGTCGCCAAGTTGGCAACACTGGCTACAAGCATTCTTAAAATGAATACAGAGGGTTATTTTCTGTAGTTGCGCATTTAACAAATTTGTGGAAATAGGCAACATTGTGGAATGAGATAAAACCCTATGCATAGTCTCTGAAAAAATGTTTTTAAAACTGTTCTGCAACAGATTTAATAAGCCACAATCAAGACCACAACAATTCTACAGCCACACCAGCAGCTCTGGCTATATTAGAAACAGCTGTGCTTTGAGCTAAATGCTAATGTCAGCATGCTAGCATGCTCATAATGACAATGATAACATGCTAATGTTTATCAAGTATAATCAGACTGCGATTTGTGAAAAAGCAGAGTGGGGGATGTTTTTTGATCATGCACAAAACAAAACATGCAAGAATTACATCCCCCTTTCAATACCACCATGGATATAGTGCCACTCGGCCAGCCATGCCAAAACACGTATGAACTTCAATATCCGATGGAAAATAATCTCAAAATAAAATAGCACAACGTGGTGTTAACATAAAACACAGCGCTTTCAAGCCGGAGAGCGGAGTTCACTTCCCGACGAAAAACAAAGTACTTTCACCCAGGAAACTCAGGAGTGTTTTAACCACAATCTTTTTCCTAAACTTAACTGGTCATCGCCACATGACGCTCACTTTTTCTAGTTAAACTCAACTTCCATGGCTCAACTTCCAAGGACTGTCATCTGGCGGTGCCTGTAGCTGACTCACAGTCACCCATTGGCGGCTAAACAACTGCCGCTGGTAGCCGGCGTACTGGAGCGCTGTAGCAGCTACATACAACCAGCAACTGCGGCTCGGATTTTATCGATCTATGGCACTACGTGTTACAGCGCTTTATTTAGTTAAAAACTTATTTAGCAGAGTCAGGGATCTATAGACCAGAAAGGCGGAAATCCCACACATTGCAGATTAATTTCTGAGCTGCAGGTGCGCTCTTTAAAAGAAATATTTTCATTATTTGGTGTTAACAAGTGCAGCGAAACCCCACTCCTTTTCTTTTACTGCTCTCTGTAGTGATTCCACTTCTCCTCTTTCATCCATCTGAAAGTTGGCAGTGGTTTCGGTCAGGAGTATGTTCTTGTATCTGTGTCACATTCGGACACAATACCAAACCCGCTGTACTCCTCACCAGTGTTCCCAATTCACTCAGCTCATTAGCAAGGCACATTTCTCCTAATGATCACAGTCTGAAAATCTTTCTCTTCACATCAGATGCATATATGCAGCTGTGCCTCCTCATAATGTGTTTCTTAACTGTTGGAGTGAGTTTGTCTTTGAAAGCCCAGGGCTTTTTGCTTACAATTAACATTTTTAAAGGCCTCTCATGTCATAAAACCTTTCTTTTAATGTGATCATTCATCTGGGAAGCATCTGCAGGATAATGGTTTTCCCATGGCATATTTTCAGCTCACAATTATTCTTGGCCCAGGGCTAATTTAGCCCATTAAATTTTTTAAATTTACATTTTAGACGTGTAGCTAACACTTCTATCTGGAGCTGCTTTCAGTGAGAACTGGAGTAGGCTTCAATTTCAAGATCACCACGATTACCAGCAATAAATGCATTGTTTTAAAATGTTGTATGTAACCCTAACCTTTAAAGAATACACTGGATGCATAGGCTTCTTATAGGTGTGATTTAACCCATATTATTTAAAAACCTTGCTGCCTCAGTCAAGCACTGAGCTTAACATTCACAGCACAACAGAAAAGGAGCAAAGATATTAGAGTTAAAGCTGTTATACTCAATATTTTTATATTTTATATTATAACAGATGACTATATGCAACATTAAAGGTGACACTCATAGTGACAGACCCACAGATAATTATTACCCAATTCTGCAGTTCCCATCAGCTCAACAAGTGTTTTAGTGTTTTTCAGCACATTGATTGGTATTACGGTCGATATTATAGAAAGATATTGTTGCCGATTTAATTCCAGCTCTGTGTCATGGCAGTGTGGGCAGTGTGATTAAATGAACAGTGTTTGACTTCCCTCTAGGTCTGCCGGATGACGCAACTCCTCAGTGCCCTTGCACCACAGAGGCAAACCAAACATCGTTCATCTACACTGCCCACACAAAGATGACACAGAGCTGGTTTAAAACTGGCATCCTTTAAATGTTTTGGTTCACTCTTGCTGCTCTCATCAGTGTCATTTGTTAATGAAGACAGCCACTTTCAATGAAAAAGCTTTGACAAACCCATTGTACAGGATGCTGCCTGCCCAGCACCAAATGGCAGACATACATTTAGCAGCTAAATATAGGTAAGACATAACTTAAGAGTTGTTGGAGACATAACCAAAGTAAAAGGAGAGTAAATATTGGACTTAAATATTTAAAATGAATACAGGTTTAAGAAAAAAGAGGAGATACGTCCAGCCTCAGACAAAAGGGTGGCAAAGCAGGATAACATGGGGTAAAGACCTCTCACTGCCTGATTTTATCTAAATAATTTCTCCATTCATCCAGGCTAGTTGATGAGTTGTGAACAAGGATGAACACTTTATTTTTATGACTATATCTATCTACGTTATTTGAAATGGCATAATAATGTTATTTGATGCTGTTTTAATGTCACTTCATATTTTATTTAGTTTCACTGGAGGATTCTACCATTTGTCCAATGCAGTTTAAGAGTGGAGCAGCTGGAGTTGGGAATGTGACCTGATGCAAACTGTCAGTGTAAGTAGGCATTGTTGTTGAAAGTGACTGTAGTTCCTCTATATTTTATTTTCTTTTCTCTTGACCTAAACTGACAAAGACTTTCTGTCTGCTATGTCTTGCACTGCTTCACAATACATGAACCTGGCCAGTCTGGGCCAGTGATTCAGACACATTTTAAAAATCATATGGGGGGACGCAACTGCAGCCTGCAGCCTGCTCTGCAGTCTGAAGGGTCTAGATATTCACTCCTCAACCCATTCAGACTACAGTCTAATCTGTGTCGACAGCTGGGCTACTGCAGCCGCACTCAAAATAAGAATAAAACTCATCTAGTGTGACGTAGCATTAATTCATATGCTAATTGTGACAGGTCTAGGCTAACCCACTTCAGCAGACTATAGTCTGCTTTAAAATGTCCCTGTGTGAAATGGTGCTTTGCCCAGAGCCAAGAACCAATTTAGTGCACAGAGAGGACTGGTGTGAGAAACGCTTCAGGGAGCTAAAATCAATCTTAATTTTTCAAAGTAGGGTGGTAAATGCATTGCTCATCTCTTTGCTGTTGCATTCCCCTCACTGCTGAAGTTGCACCATTCATAAGGCAGTGAATGGCAGCCATGATGCTGGAGGTGGTTGATCCATCAATTAGAGTATTCCCACCTGAACAGCAGCTGTATTAAAGAATATTGGCCAACGACTTATGTCATATTACTCAACCAAAGCCTGTGTGTTTTCTTCTGAGTCTAAGGTCACAGCCAACTCCTTATTTATTCATTACGCACGCACACACACACACACACACACACACACACACACACTTGAAGATGTTGCAGATATCATTAGACCCTAACTGGTAAATAATAGATCAGTTGGCAAACACAGCATTCTCTCTCACTGTGCTAGAGCATTTTGTGCTTCTTCACCTCAACATTTTGAAAAAGAATTACACTTACTATGAATAATTTATTGGCAATAAATCATACTTTTTATTTCTCTCTATACAAAACATATGCATTGGTGCTGCTTCTAATATTACTGGATCATCAGAGTTGCATAAACAGTAATCACTGTCAGAATGGGAAAAACTATTAAAAGCCTTATTTTGCACATTTCTTGCACAACTTTTTGCAGATTCTTCTTCACTGACTTATCATTGCACTGAAGGTTAATTTGAAATGTTGTCAAAAATGCACTTATTACTATTTCTTGGCCGGAAAAAGCAAATTTTTCCCAAAAATTTGAAACTATACCTTGAAGGAAGATTACTTCAACTACTGCAAAAGAGACTCCACACAAACAACATATTTTCTTTTTATATCTTGTCATAAAGTGTAGGAGATGGAAAGTGCCATTGCCTTCTTTAGTGTTGTACTTCTCTTCCAAGTTTCTCCCACCCAAGTTATTAACAGCTCTGTTATAGCATAAGTCTGCCTTATTCCCACAAGCACAAATTTAAAAAAGAAACTGTTGTTGGCCACACTGAGCCAGAGAGAGAGAAAGAGTTTGCCAACAGCGCCAATCGACCTACTTCCGATTTTGCGGTGCGGATCAGTTTCAGGTTTTTGGCCAATGGGTGGCTGCATGGTACGAATGTTTACCCTGTACAGGAAGGGTGGAAACATTTTTGGTGCAGAGCAGAGACTCTGGCTTTCAGAGCCGCTGTAACCACAACCAATCACTGGGGAAAATCTCCCCAAAGCCATTTCTCTCTCTCTCTCTGTCTCTGTCTCTCTCTCTCTCTCTCTGTGTGTTAGTTTCCAATGCCCTGACTTTGAAGCTTACAGTTTCTAGTCTTATCAGATCTACGGGGGGGTTGTCAATAACAACTGTTTTTGACATTGCAGTGGCTGTCTAGGAGGTACGGTCAGTATTATGTTGGCTGATACTATCAATATACGTTTATAGCGATTTGGTGGTGTCTTCAAATTCACAAGTGGCAAAAATACAAAGTCCATTGATTAACTGTGCTAATTCCTAAAAACGATGTGTGAGCTAAGTGTACCGGTAAGCATGTTTTGGGTTTACCCTCCACATTGTGTGGATCGAAATGAAAGCTTCCTAGTTCAAACGTTTGAATGAAAGTTTTTGTTT
Organism: Sander vitreus; assembly: GCF_031162955.1. NCBI lineage: Eukaryota > Metazoa > Chordata > Actinopteri > Perciformes > Percidae > Sander > Sander vitreus. The sequence continues at coordinate 9,453,814 of NC_135876.1, read as the reverse complement.
ATTGCATCTTTACTTTATGTATCGGCCCAGTATCCCTATAAGACTTACAGTATGTTCATATTGGAAAATGCCAACATGCTGTGCCAGTGCAGGAAGTATTGTGTCCTACAGTATATATGAATACATATATAGCAACCTGAGATTTGTGTCCCATCATTTTAACCGTAACCATGTTCTTTCCTAAACCAAATGACAGCATTTTTCAACTAGCGTTTTATTGTAATTGAGGCCTTTGTGACTATCAGTCATGCTTGTAGAGATTCAGGAAATGCAGGGTCTGGAAAACACATATCAGAGCAGGTAGCACAATGTTCCTCTCACTGTTAGTTTAGTTAGCTTGGCCAGTTGCCCCACAGGTAGATCCAGTTAGCTACAGCAGCTATCCCGGGAGATATTTCTGTGTTTACTGTACTTGTGGTCAAACTCAGATTACTTATTTAAAATTGAAGTTTGCATGAAAAGTTTAAGGTGGCTCAACGTGCTTGCCCCGTTACATTGGTGAGTGTAAAGATAGCATGACCCATCGTCAAATGGCCACATCTGTGAGAATAAGACCTGGGTTGAAAAAAAATACCATACCTCATTCATTTGCTACTGTACCTTAACCATATGATAATACTGTATGATGATAACTGAGGTTCAGTGGGCAGAACTTTCACACACAGTACTTACAGTACTTCATGCTTTGCTTTTCACAGAAATCGTCCACACCTCCTCTTTCTGCCCTTTCTCTCTCTCTCCCTCTGTATCTTTCTGTCTCTCTCGTTGGGAGTTTTGCTTTCATCAGCAAAAAGAGGACTTTAATCCGCTTCTTTCCCCACGCATCTTCAACTAATCTACTGCCAAATCAGCTGACAACCCTTGTATCTGAACAGCTTCATCTCATTCATACATCTTTCTGATCTCTTTCTCTTTAAAGCAACTCGAGCTACATCAAGTTGTTGTTCTTCAGTCCATACAAGTGTGTGAAGCACGCCATACACACTTGTTACCCACATTTTAGTCACACAGTACAGATAACAGACTATTGCTTCTGCAGAGTGAATCTGGTTGCTTGCTAGTGTGAAACTGACTGCACGACTAAGCTTATTATGTAAATATCCAATATGTTCTCAGCAATGGCAACGTGTGGGCTGTAATCAGGTTATTTTTACACCGAGCCGACCCATTTCTGCTGTTTGTCTGTTCGTCTGTGTGTCCAAAGTTTAAACAAGTCAGTGGCTCTGGCGTTATGGCTGGGTTAATAGAGATCAGCTCTCTGCCTTTTATGTTAAAACTTCATAGAAGAAGGTGCAATCGCATCAGCGATGGACTGTGATCAGAGCCAGAGACGCTGATGTGTTGATTTCCTGTGTCATTTAGCCCTGAGAGCTCAGCCAAGCTTTGACTCAAAATAAACTACCGCGTTTGATATCAGTGCACATGCAGTGCCATATTCTGGCAGGTTTAATAACTTCATATGTAAGAATGCATGTGCAAATTGTAGTGGGTCCTTTTTTTTTAAGCTACAGCAGGTGCTTCCATAAACACTTTCTTTGAAATGTGAAAGGATGCGATGCAAGTTGGGAAAGAATGAGTTCAAAACCTTCCATCTTTTATTGAACTAAATGACTAAATGTGCATTGACGGACTTGAAATCCAAACTCCACTAAAAAAAGAGGGAAAATTAGAGAACTAATGAAACGCTTGAAATAAAACATTCAAGCAGAAACTATAACTTGACTAGCCTGACAAGCCAGACCCACATCAAGATGTTGGATCTGGGAACTCACCATTGGCAGGGCTCAATCCGAGGGGCGGGATAAACGGTTGTCTTTCAAATTCCCTCTGCACGCAATAGGATAGCGCTACAACCAGGACGAGCAACGAAGAAGGTAGCAAAGCTAGTTGATAGATTAAACTTTTGCCGTATCCGGTCGGCAAAACTCCGAACACATCTTCCTTTTTTAAGAATGATTTCAGTGCCGTTCTTTGTTCTTTTCTCAAAGAACAGCTTAACTCGCAAGTCTTCCAGAAGACCGCTGTTCCCAGCAGCACCAGCCATAAGCCCGCCCACCGACTCTATACACGATGTGATTGGCCTGACTAGAGTTTGGTTTTTCCAGCTCGCAAGCCAACGGAGAGTGCCTAGACCCCCCTGGCTGCAAATTACATTTGCTGCCTCTAGGGTGCGTCTAGATTTCTAGGCTATAACTTGACATGACTTAAAAGGATTCCTACAAAACACTAGAACCACACCTTTTTTGTATTACATTTTTGTTTTGTTTTAACAGCATACAAAACACACCATTTACAGAATGAACACATCCCCTCCCCCAAACACCCCCATTCGTCATCACCACTCATTCAAAGAAAAATGAAGACAAGCGAGAACCAAACCTTCTTAATGAGAATGTCTTGATATACAGTGCTGTGAGTACTTTAGACATTTTAGAGCTCAAATTAAAATAGTAGCACAAAATAAATAAAAAGTAATGCTGACAACCGCAAACTATTTTTGATTAGGAAGAATTTCCATGTGAAAGAAAGCAACTCTGTGAGGGTGAAAAGAACCCCGAAATGATTTTGGGTACAGACCCAAGTAAAATGGTCCAAGTGTGAAAAAAAGGCTCTTGTTAGAAGAGAGCAGTTATTTCTTACTGGAGTGTTTCTTTAGTTGGCTTCAGCTGGCCATACAATAACATGGCAATCAATCCGAGACCTTGTTGAGAGGGCGGCTTCTCACTGTGCTTCCAAACTAAGAGAGAACGGGATCTGAACGTGATCCCACCCAACCCAACCTCAGGAAGCACTTTAAGACCTGAACATGCTGTGAAGTCTGGGTGGAAGACAAGTTTTAAGGCTCTGACACACCAACACGACGGCCGACCATCGGCAGAAAAGGCAGTCAGATTGATCATTCGGCTCCCGTCGGTCCCGTCGGTCCGTCGGTTCATTTTTGGGGCGACAATGCAGATTAGCGCTAATCTGCATTGTTGCCCCAAAAATGAAAACCGGAAATGTCGAACGCATCACGTGGGTCTGGCTTCTCCCGAATTTCAAAGCCAGACCATAATGGCGGCTCGATCGGAATATGGTCTCGTATTTTATGAAAATAATTCGTCAAAATAATGTTTCTGAAAACATTTTAAGTGAGAAATAGGCCATACAGTTGCTGAATCTGTTTTTTTGATTGACAAAGGTCAGTTTGAAAGATTTTCGTCAGATTTTGAGAGGCGTTCGTCACGCTCATCCCGCTCGTCATTTCCGGTAAGTGTTTTGAGTCCGACTGCCCACTGGCCGATTCAACAAGTCAAATTGGCCCAAATTAAAGGCTACGGCCCCTCCGACTGACGACGGCACGAGACACACAAAACAGACTCGAGTCACCGACCTTGCCAGACTGTCCGACGGCCGATAATCAGGTTGGTGTGTCGGCGCCTTTACTCAGAAGTAAAAGAGGGAAATGTCTGCGTAGCCTTTTGTTGATAAATTGAGGTAGATTTGAAATTGTATTGCATTAAAAAAGCAGAAGTACCCAGAATGTTTTCATTCCAGAACTATTGTGCAATAGGTTTAACAATACCTAAAATAATACAATCACTTGCGGAACAATCAGTGCTTTGTTGCAGATCACTTTCATCTCTTCATCTTCTCCTCATACTCTTCATGTAATTCCTTTGCTTGGAGAGAAGGGGAGACAGACGGGAGGCTTTAGATTCATTCTGCCAGGAGATCCAGGAGGTCTGACTGGGAGCAGATGCAGCAGTTATGAGACCGAGTCATGTTTGGAAAGGGAAGCTTTGAGGATCCTGGCAAAGCTCTGTGCCGGTGGGAGGGCCAGTTGGAAAGGGCCAGAACCTTTTCAGAAAGGGTATTTAGGATTATCAAGTGCGAGAGGAAATCATTAAGAAGAAGGAGGAAGAGAAATGGTGAGAGCGAGAGAAACAGGAAAAGGAGAGAGGAAGTCAGGATGAGAAAATGATTTAACACAAGTAGAACAAACAAAGGAAGTCAAACCTTCACAATGGCAACATGATTGTAAACCTTATTACAGCTAAGTGCAGTGGAATTAATAAAGAGATAAGACACAACTTACTACTCACTACTAATTCTTTACAGCTGTGTTCGTGCAGTTCATTCGGAAACGAATATTAAACCAAATGCCATGCAAATAACACATCTTCACTGATGTTAAAGGAGCACAGAGATGATTTCAGACAAAGAACAAATGTGTTAACGTATGATGATAAAGTAATCTAAAATAAAAGCTCAGTGCTAATAGACACAATTCTGTGCAATATCAGTATCAATATCTTTGCATGTGGTGGGTAGAAAACAATGGGTGGAACATCCCAAGAAGGAAACCTAGGGCACCTTTCAGCTGAGTGCACATTAGCTATTAGCATCTAGCAATCTGGTCACAGCCATGAATTGTAATGAGGTGGTTGGTAGTTTTGCAGATACTGGTAAGGAAGAAACACCTGTTTTGAGCACACTGTTACTACGTGTTTATGGCTGTTTTTACAGAGGATGGCATTCGGCACGGCATCAGTTTGGAGAAGCAGGCAGGCGTACCGACACAGAAGCTAAGCAATGTACTGCTGTGAAGGGGGCCAGCAAAACTTATTTTAGACACCTAAAAACAGTCCCAACAATCCATATCAGTTTAAGTGTATGCTATATTTAGAATATTTTCACCGCTTTACCTTGACGTCAGACAGCCCGTCGGGGGAACTGAAGCCATTATTACCATCTATGCTCTCTTCAAAGCCACGAGACTCCTTTCACAAAAACAGTAATTTTACCCCGTATAACACAGGTCTACTGCTGCCTCGATCTGTAAGTTGGTTTGTGGTATTGTGTTCCTTTGGTAAATCCAAACTAACCCCTTTAAGACACCAAAGTCACACAATGGCTAAAATGCATTTAGCGTCTGCCCCCATCCACAGCAGCACATTGCTTAGCTTCCGTGCCAGTACTCCTGCCTGCGTCTTCAAACCAGCTCGCCATCTACTGTAGGAAATACACTGACTATGGATAAGTACCCCCATATAAACCCACTTTAAAAAAAAATCTTAACTGTCCCTTTAACGTTTGTCAGGCTCTATGATCTATGCTGTGGTGACCAGTTTGACATGCTTTTCAGTGTGTGACTCGTTAGCTGATACAGGCAGATTTATACACATTGATAGTTTTTTATGGGTAACGTTTTGTCTGCAGTCATCTAATATGAAGTTTTGCATTCAAATAACACACCAGGCATACTACTGTACATATCTAGTGTCTGTATATTTCTATGGTATAACGGATAGTAAAAGCATTTTTTATTCCTGCTGATAGTATAATATCCAGACCAACAACTCTTAACTTGTAGTGTAGCAGGTAAACACCAGGAATCCCATGTTAATGTAACTCTAAAAAATGCTAACATTACATGTGGACAGGGATTCTATGCTTTTAATCTGTACTGAACATTGGTGGTTTGGGGCAGTCACAGTTCATTTCTCACTACCTGTAAAACTTAGTTGGGTAGGTTAGCATTATTACTGCTACTAGCTTCAGGTTCTCGCTGGAATTCCACACATCATGTTACAGTAGCTAGCTAAAGTCAGCAGTTGGACCAGTGTGTAGGATTTAATGGCATCTAGCATACCCCTTCCCTCAGCCCTCCCTTTCCAAACATGTAGAGAACCTGGCCTTCAGGGTAACGGAAAAATGTGAAAGGCCTTCATACAGCCAGTGTTCTAGGCTACTGTAGAAACATGATGGGCTCCTAAAAGAAGACCCGCTCCCTATGTAGACATGAAGGGCTCATTTTAAGTTAAAGAAAACACAATTTTACGTTTCAGGTGATACACTAATGAAAACATATTTTAAATTCAGTTTTTGCCAAAAGATCCCCTTGAATACTACACACTAGTCCTTTAAGTGTCGTGTGGGATAAAAAAAAAAAAAGTTTGAGAGTGCCACAACAAATTTGGACAGTCTCTAAACAGAAATTGTACAGGTTTCCAGCAACACACACTATTTTGAGTGAGAGGAGGACATTAGCATTATCTCAACAGTAAGAAGAAATGAGAACTTGTCAGGTTAGGTGGAATCATTGACCAACTGTGGATTCCCATGGTAATTTAGTGTCTACATTCTCATCACTAATTAGGTAAATGAACCATCTCTGTGTCTTCCATAAACCTCTACAATTATAAACTCGGGCTCAGCTGGGCAAAAGGTAAATTAACAATGCATGAGTCTGAAATCTGTGTTGTTACACACAGTGTGAGCTAATTGTTGTGTGAGTCAGCAGACCTCACAGCACTACACATCCTTTATCCAACCCCTAATGAATTGTCACGTCAACCCCGGAGTATCAGACAGGGTTTCTCACTTACTGTATCTAGATGTACATTTCCTTCACATGTGTAAACTGTGTTATTGCTAGTCTCGTTACGACTTGTTGAGCATGATGTTTGTTTTTACCATTGTAGTGTGACAGTGTGTCCCATAGAAACTCAAGACTCATGGGTCAAACAGATTGTTGTGATAAACAGTTCTATTCCTGACTGTAATGTTGCTGATGTTTTTCCAAAATTTAAATTGAGTTTTCCATTTAACGTGATTGGTGAGAATTCCTCAGAGGAGGAGGGCGGCGGCAGCGTGCGTGCGTGCATGCGTGCGTGCATGCGTGCGTGTGTGTGTGTGTGTGTCTGTCTCTGTCTGTGTGTGTCTCTGTCTGTATGTCTCTGTGTGTGTGTGTGTGTGTGTGTGTGTGTGTGTGTCTCTCTGTCTGTGTGTGTGTGTCTCTGTGTGTGTCTCTCTGTGTGTGTGTGTGCGTGCGTGTGCAAATTGAAACCTCATCAATGGGCTAATGGTGTGGCTCACCTAACTTTTCTGTGGCACATTCACACGCTGATACACTGACTTGTTCCTCATCCCCTGGTGTTAGTCTAAGTAGAAAATCATTGATCTGGCTCATTACATCTGACCCTTCTCTATTATCCGAGGAGATTAGAGAAAGGCCTTTTCATTAGATCCAGGTTTGTTTGTGTATTACGGGAGAGCCACAAAGTCAGTGAATATCTCTTTTGCCAGGCAACAGCACTTACATAACATCATTTTACTATAAAAATATGAGATATAAAATCATGACAGTATGCTTTATACATTTAAAGATGATTAGACCTTGATGAAAGGTCTGCCCGTAAAAGCAGGACCACGAAACCTTGATTACATTACTTACTCTACAGTAACTGCAATGACAGACGATGGTATCATCATCACCTACTGGAAACAATGCTGAGACACAGAAGAGACTTCTGGGACCATGGAAGACTCACTCTTACACTGGGTTGTTATTTGAAATAAGCAGCACTGAGCCTTTCATTGCCCTCTAGTGGCCTTGAAGGATTTATGAAATAAATACAGTAAATAAGAACCCCCCCCCCACACATACACACACACACACACACACACACACACACACACACACACACACACACACGATACAACATGCAGTTTCGTATTGGTTGATTGAAAGTAAAAAAACAAAACAATAGGCTTATAGCTACATCATTTAATGAGAAGGCAAAACAATATAAAGTAACAATGTAAACATAAAATAACATTTTTCTTTGGGGACTCTATTCTCATACAGCCTAACTGTAACTCACTGAAACATTTATGTCGGGTAAAAGTAATTTAGGCTATATTAAAGCAATGCTTCAACCACATTTGACCTGATATAGGTCATAGTTGTAACATTGCCATAAAATACAAACTATGACCGACTTTTCTGACTGCAGTTTTCCAAATATTAAATTCATAAATATACCCAAAGTAAACCAGGTTCAGCACTTTGTTGAAACCCTTTACCTGTAGCCGATGTGTTTGAAAAGTAAAATAATGTGAGTTATTAAATAGGCTACATTGTGCTTCTTTTTTTTTCGAAAATGATGAAGCTGTCTTTGTATTCAGGTAAACTGACACTCCTGCCCTTTGGGTACAAAGTTAAAATCATACAGTGAAAAACTCGGAACTCCACATTTAAAAAGTTAACTTAGTGTGTATTTGCATGAACAAGTGAGCTATAACGTACTGACAGAATAAACAGCGATACTCCGCTTGTGAAAAACATTTCAAACTAAACTGTTAACTGTTTTTATAGGAGAAATTTGGCTGACGAGAAGTAGGATGGGGGGCGCTGAGCGCGCGTGCCAGTACGCACATGCGCATTCGGTGGGAAACACGATTGAAAACGGGCAGCTATGCCGCGCGGTGCAGAAAACGGGCTGGACACGTCCGCTTGGAACAACGGCCGGTGTACCAGAGGACTGACCCGGGGACTGCAGGACCGGGAGGCTGCTGACAGGCGTTAACAGCGAGACTTTCCCCGGGGATAACCTCCTGAAACAACGGCGAAAGCAGCGGCGCGAGCGGTCGAACGAATCCGTTCCTTCTTCCCTTTCCCTCTCCTCTCCTCTGTGTTCGGCACCGCAACAGAGACACCAAGACATCAGCAATGTTGCTGCTAAACGTGTAGGATTTATCCCCGTTGTCCGTTTCTTTGTATCGACTGTAAATAAAACTGAACAGAGACAGTAAGCGACAACAGCGGGGTTCACTATGGTTTATTTGGCGGTCCGCAATAGGAGATGTCTTAATAGCTGCTGTATGGGGACGCTATGCTTGCAGTTGTTGCTGTGGATTTTATGTGCCGTGAACGGAGAGGAGCAGCCGTTCAGTGTAGAGGTAAGAACCGGGACCGTTATACGTTGACATAACAACATAAAAAAAAAAAAGGAACGACAAATGTGCTTTCCCTCCTATTAGTCTGCATTATTTTTGTATTATTTCAAAAGAATAATGCATTTGAGGCACATTGTTGCCCATGTTTATTCTGTGTTGATGTTTCAGTAACAACAGGGTCTTTGTGAGGTGCCCAGCTGGCTTGTAGTTCCATCCCGTCCTTTTCTCCACTTTTGAATTTTCTTTGAAGGCATTTGTTGATATTATAGATGGAATATGTAGGCAGCATAAAAACCTTATTTATTTCCCTATGTAGGCTTGTTTGTGCTCTCAAAGTGGGCTAACATTTCAGCTGAGAAGTATTGTCACTAAGCACAATAAGACGTAGTTTAATTTCATTGTAATATAATCCGATAGAAAATGTCCCCAGTAGACCCTATAAGCCACAAGACAAGTTTAATTTAGTACATCTTTAGTATCGCCCCATATAAACACCACATACCCATGTAATTCAATACTAAGTCAACAACTACAAAAACCTGGAGTGAGTGGGGCAAATATTCATAGTGGGTCCATGGACAGATCTTTGTGTTTTTAGGGTTCTGTGACTTGAACCTTTTAACAACAGGACACGAGAGCCTCCACTTTAGAGCATTCAGATAGTATCACTTCTAACAAAAGCAGCACATGCTCTGAGGCTTTATTCTGTAGAAAGAAATCGTATGGGTTCACAGGCAACAATGTGGGCAGGCAGAGGAGATTTTAACTGAGAAAGAGGTATTTTTTCAGAGGGCGCTTTTATTCTGATCTGATATCCTGACTTAATAGATTGTTAATAGCCTTCAGGCTGCAAGTGTTATGCCAATAAACTTTAACACTCAATCAGCCTTTAAAAAGAAGTGTTTATTCTTTCTTTCTTTCAAGATTCTGCAGAACTAACAAGCTTTCCTCCCATGGTTAAAGAGAGAAATTAGTTTTTTTTATTATTTTTTTTATCAAGGGCACATCTGTCTATTTTACATCCTCTTTTATTTCCAGAGCAAATCACCTCCGTTTAGCTAAAGTTGAAAGCATACGGCTATCATAAAGTGTTACACCGCAACCTCTCGCTGTCTTTCACACTTCGCTGCACACACAAAACACAGACACACCACACAGGAACATCCTGGCAAGTCAACTGACAGTCATACACGTCCTACATCCACATATCCACATGATTTGCGAGCTTGGCATGCCACACTGTTCCCCTTTGGAGAGGCAGGGAATAGATTCAGTCCAGATGCTGCAGGTTATATAGTTAAAATGTCCAAGCTCACATGACGGACAGAGGAAGAAAGTTAGAGAGATGTAAAAAGGTTTGTTCTTTGTACTTGGATGACATATCTTATTCTGGGCTGAGTTAGATGACCATTGTCCCCTAAAATTACCAAAATGACCTTTTACTTTGGGCCATCACATGTCAAAAACCCAGTCTTTTAAGTAAGATCTAGCCTTGTTCTTTGTTGCAAGAAACAACAAAGAACGACAGCAACGAGCGATTAGTGATTGCTCGTATTATTACCATTGTCATATTTATAATTTATTTCAAGTTCCTGACTTGGCTTCACGTTCTCTTCTCCCACGTCCTTGCATTTTATTATCCTCCCCCAGCGCTTGCATCTTGCCCTTTCTTCTACAAGCTTTTCTTTGTCATACTTACATGTGAATGTACTGTAATCAAGGCACTCGGAATATCCTATTTTCTGTTGGCTACTTGCACTTTAGAAATGTCAGTCTGTGGAAGCAAAAAACAAGCAAAGAACAATAAACTGCAAGTCCTTTGGCTTTTAAATGTGTGCTTAGCCCTTAAAAACATAGCAAACACAAAACCTTTGGTTTAAGAATACGCTTTTAAGTCAACAGTCAAAACATTTCTGCATGTGTAAGAGTGATAGCATTATAAGATAAGTTCTGAATGTATGTTGATGGCAGCCTCTTGCTATGCCTGGCATGTCCTGCCAAGAGAATGCAGTATTAAATAAATAACTGTGGTAACAGTAGTATCATATCTGACTGTGATCACTGTGTTTTCAGCTTCCTGACATATTAGTTATGTGTTGCAGGAATTCAAAGCATCCAAGTTCGTATAAAGTGGGCTTTTCACTGTAAAGTGAGGCGTTTATGGCCCCTAATTTAACCATCATCATTGTCTTGGATCTCCCAGAGGTGAGAGAACTGTAAAGCCTGGTGGAGGGCACATCATAAACATTTAACCCCTGTAAAACACTGTTAAGATACCATGGAGCAAACGTTAAAGGTTTGAGCATCAAGTCAGGGCTCTGCAATTAATTGAATTTGGATCCCGATTTCGATTTTGGCTCCTAACGACCACAAAAACAACGTAATCGAGAAAAACTATTATTTTGCGCATTACAGTTTGCAAGTAAACTCCTATTTTCTCTTGTGTTCTGAAGGGAAATCAATGGAGAAAGTATTAAGGGAAACTTCACAGTTCCAGGGTTTTCACTGTTTATTTGTTTACTGTAACTGATTCACTCTTGTTTTAATTTCAATAAATGCAACATCTTTCCAAAAGTCAATGAGTAGCCTAATCTTGTTATATAATTGTGATTTCAATATTGACTATAATAATAGTGATTATCATTTGTTTTCTCCCTAATCGATCAGCCCATAGCACAGTTGGTTAAATTGCCAACTGTCTTTTTCTGTTTTCTGTTTGTTTTTCACTGTATATTTTAATATGGAACTATTATACTGCTGTCTTGGCCAGAACTCCCTTGAAAAAGAGAGTCTGAATCTCAATGGGATTATTTCCTGGTAAAATAAAAATAAAATAGCATCAAGTTGCCAAAAGTATTTGTGCTGGGCAGCTTTAAGATGTAAGTCTGTGTAACTGTGGATGTCCAGTAGGACGTCAGTGGAGATGAAGATGCATGCACAGTGGGCTATAAACTGGGTACTAGAAGGCAAAAATATAACTTTATTTGACCCTAAGACGTAGTTAAAGCAAGGCAAAGCTATAGCCTATTGACTAGCTTTGTAAACCGTGCCATGTCCAGCTTCAGAAGCCCAATCTGGCAGTATAACGCTGCAGTTAGAAGGCATTATACAGCCAGCAGCAGGGTGACTGACCAATGTCCCTCTTTATGTCTGTGATGTTTAAAACAGTTTCTGTTTTAGACTGTGGACGGTGTTGAACTGGTTTCATTGGAGCCATTTACTGGACTTTGTCATTACACCTAGGACTGTGCAATATATCGATATTATAGCAACGTATTAAATTGTTGGATATCGTGATACGACACAAGTGTTGTCTTTTCATGGTTTTACAGGCTGCATTACAGTAAAGTAATGTTCTGTTCTAGCTGTTCTGTTATTTGCCTTTACCCGATTGGTCATTATATTCACATTATTGATGATTATTTTTTGTCATTGTGTACATTTTTTGTGAAAGCACCAAAAGTCAACCCCTATCGATATTGAGGTATTTGGTCAACAAATATCGTGATATTTGATTTTCTCCATATCGCTCAGCTCTACTAATAGCACAGGTTATAGAGGGTGATAATGAAGTATTTCCTCTAAATCACAGGTGTGGTTGGAGGTGGGAGCTAGGTCACCTAAACCTTCCTTGTAAACGTTATTGAGACTGCGGTCTTTTAGTAAACTTTTTGGATGGCAGCTTTAGTGCCGACTTCCCGGATTTGACTTCATGGCTGAGTTTACTGTATTGTCAATTTTCTCCTTTCCTACAATTTTCTCTGCTCTGGATTATATTTTACAGAAAGTACAGCCTGCCACTGGGTGATAAAGCAGTTATTAATACTAACGTGTAACACCTCGCTTCACTTCAGCCTAACACTACAGATCTGCCAGTCTGTTCTTACTGCGGAACTGTTTCCGAAAGCTCATCAGCTTTTGTTTATCCGATTGTCTTCCCTCAAGAAGTAATTTTCTCTGCAAATTAGACAATGTCATTAACAATGGCACAGCCACAAGTTAATTTCATTTATCTCCTTGTGAGTTTGATTTTTCAGTCTCAATCCATATTGAAACGCTGACGCCAGTCAAGTCATTTTAAAATGCTTTCTCTGCAAGGCCACATGCAGTACTGGAGGTGGGCTGTGCAAGCGCCGATCTATTTTGGGTTATTTTTTATCATTAGCTTTTACATAACACAGATTAATTAAAAGAGAGGTAATGGATTTTTAATCTCTTTTTCCTGTCTGTGTTTGACACTGTCTCACAATTGGGATGAAATTTCACTTAATATTGCATAAGAGTTGTCTCCGCTCGGTGCCACAAACACATAGCCGCCCTGAACTGTGTTTAACTATCCTCCCATTTTGTCTAAAGTGGTAGTTCTGAACTCTTTCTAGTGCTTTCAATTCAAGAGACAATATATTCAACTTGGTTTAAAGGCCAAGTGCAATGCTGAAACTCTTACCACTGTGCTGCTTTTGCATTGGATTGACGCTACTCTAAAGCTTTCAGTGCAGGCACCATGTGGCCGATATGTTGATCACCTTAAATGTTTTGGTTTCCATCTTTGTCAAAAACATTGTCTGGTTACTAGGGTTGCACTATATTGACAAAATGTGATATTGCGATACTGATTATGAATATTGCGATATCGATATTCATTTCAATATTTTTAAACCTATGTAAAATTACAAAAGTTACGGGAAAACGCATCAAAATAGATTCATAACAAATACAACACAAGGTTTATTTCAACTGACTGTCATATTGGACTGGTACAACATGACGCAACTTTTCTTTCGCTTCTCTGATTCGTTCCGTTTTGTTGTCTCTATTTCTTCACTCTGTCAAAATATGCACACACACGGTACACTCCATAGGGTTTGTCGCGTAGTGGACCCGTGCACTAACATGTGCAAGTGGCACGGTAACTGGCCAATGAAACATGATCATTATAGCGTTTCAAGCTCTAAATCGAACACAACTAAGCCACACAGCCAACGGACGGGACGCAACGCTCCACAAAATAAACAAAATATTGCATCCTCATTGCAACACTTTCGATATATTGCGATAACGATATTGAGTCGATATATCTTGCATCCCTACTGGTTACATAACATCTTCATTACCGGTATATCACGTGCAGCTATTTCTGTGCTCAGTAGTCTACCTTCTTTTCATTCTGTTGGGATTTGTGGTATTTTGACTCATGGATAGGGTTGGGTACCGAGACCCGGTGATAAAAAATGTGGTTTTAGCACCGGTATCGGGGAAAAAAAAACGATACCCAACCCTACTCATGGATGATTTTTCTTACCACAAAAGCTTTCTCTAGGAACACAATAACAACAGCAGCAGCAGCAACAGCAACAACAACAACAACAACAACAACAACAATGTGGAAGTGCCAAAGCCTCATGAGAGGCATCAGGTGCAGCGTTTCGCTCTGAGTCACATTAAGTGTTTGAATCTTGCCACTATGCCCACCAGAGACGAAGCGAGGTTGCTTAGTCAGAGATAATCTGCTGAATAACAAAGAGAGAGCAAAGTTGCTCCGGTGTACTCCATCTATTAACACATCCTGTCTCAGATGGATGAATGAATTAATAAAAGCTAGTTTGGCTCGACTCTGCTGAATGTCAGTTTTAATCATTAACTCCACCAAGGATTTTATATGTTCCCTCTGTCTGTCTGTCTGTCGGACAAAATGTCATGAATGATCCAACATTAGTTGAAAAAAATCTATGTAACATTAACTATAGGAATAGGAATTCATGTTTGGGTTGAACATCAATTTAATTAATTATTTTATACAGTATGCTCATCTGATATCATATGTTTATCGACATAATAAACTATTCTAATGAATATCATGAATTTGATTTCGGCCATATCGCCCAGCAGCCCTACTGCAAAATTCTGAGTCACATACTGTACCATTGACATTGTAACTACCGTAGCTGTTTTCAGCACTATGCTAATGCCAAAGCACAGTCCAGTCCAATGCAAACGACTTAGTGCTGTTGTCAACATGTGGGGAATGGTAGAGCTTCATTCCCATCACAGCTAATGTTACCAGTCGGCATGCTCAGCCTCTGAGTGGCATCTGAATAATGGAAAGCAACGTGTGTGTGTCTGTGTGTGAGAACAGTTGTGGCTTCTCTCACTCTCCCATTGATTTTTGCTGTCATTCACGTGTTCATTTGTAGCCGTGTGTCTTCCTAGCCATATTTACATGGGACATTGCCCTCACAGTCATGTTGATGCCTAGGCCAAAGAAAAGAACTGAGAGATTTATTTTGCTGGACTAAACGTAGGCTTGAATATAACTGAATACAACTCAAACAATATATGAAAAATCTTATTTGCTATTTTTAGTGATAAGTGTTAGCTGGCAATGGCATGATGTTTTTGCCCTGCATTTCCCAGAAATCACTTGGCAGCCAAAACAGTGTACTTTGATACTTTGGTGTGTTTTTACTTAAAATTTCTCTTAATGAAGTTTGAATGTTCCTTAACTCTCCTGTGCCCTGGCGGTTACCAGTATATTAACCACTTGACTTCTTTACACAATTGTCCAAAATAGCCTCAAAAAGGAAAAGCATCACTTTCAATTTAAGGCAGCAAAAGTAAAAACTACTCTTATAATTGATAGTCTCAAGACTTTCATTTACATTGAAATATATTCAGTTATTTTATTTTCTTAAGTTTTCATTCTTATCTATTTTACAAAATAGATGTTTAAATTGTTGCTGTGGTTTCTATGCAGCCATATTTTCCTCCTACATAGAGTACACTTTGTATGTATGGGCTTCCATGTCTGAATGTATGCAACACACACACACACACACACACACACACACACACACACACACACAGACACACAGCATTCTTGACGTCATTTGGCTTTGGTAAGAGAGCAGATTTCGATGCCACTGGGGTGTCTGTGTCAGTCTGTTCACCCAATTCTAGAGAATACACAACACCTGCACTGACCTAAATGATTTATAATCACACACACAGACGGCGACACACACGCCTGATTTTCCTCAGCAGCCACTTGTTATTGTTGTATGTGTTGTTCCCAATCTTTCTCCCTGTATTGTCTACACAGTCTGTCTCTCTCTGAGACATATCTTTGGTCACAGCTTACTGAGCTGTTAAATCTGTAATGACTGACAACTGCAACATTAGATGATGCCAATGGGGCATCACATGTAAGGCTGTCAATTAAACTGTTGACAGAAACGCTCTGGGAAGTGTGTGTGTGTATTTAAACTGCATGCTTTTGTGACTCATGGCAACTGTTGCAATCTGTTTCTGTGTGCAGTGATATCATCTTAAACAGCATAGTTAATTATGTGATTACAGTTAATCCCAAAATTAACATAATATCAATCAGCCGTATAGAGGTTTGGTCTTTTTTAAGATTGACAACTTTCCGCTGGGTGAGTTTATAAGACATCAGCTGGTGTCAGATGTCATAATCCAGACATGCCTTTTTGTCATTTTCCAACATCTTAAGTCATCAAAAACGCTTTTGGAAAAATAAAACCCAAAATGATTCACCAGAAAAGGCACTGTTCTGATCAGTATGTATGATCAGACTGTGACATTTTAGGGTGACATTTCAGTGACATTTTGTCCTAATGGGGCCAGGGAGATAGTGAACATGTTGTGCATTATGTATTTTCTGAGTGTGTGTGCATTTGTGTAAGTGCTCAGGTCTAAATATGAAACAATGCCCCTCAACCTCTGCAATAATCACACTGCCTTGGGGTCATGAGGTGCAGATGATAGTTGGGCTATCATTAAATGTCATGTTTTGCAAATGCAAATTTTACAGTATCATTTCAAGTACAGCAGTTAAATAATGTGTGTGTGTGGGTTTGTGGTTACTGGTGTGGGCAGGGAGGCTGTGGTTGCCTTGACGACCCGGGCGCACTCGCCAGTGGTTCTGTGTGTAAGCGATGAATAATTCAGGGTGGACAGAGGCGGCAGGCTTTCCCAGGAGGCTGGGATCATGTTCCAACGAGTCACATGTGCCCAGGTCACTCCCAGCTGCTCTGCCCCCGGCTCTGTTACTGGACAGATAGATCCACTTTTTACCATCGCCCACATATTTTGTCATACAATCAGAGAGATCAATGCCGAGTTGCATGACACTGGATGTTGTAATATAATATCTCTTCTTTGCTGAATACTTAGAAATGTAGCAAGAGACATTTCGTTTTGAGACAAAGTAAACTAAGACTATTGAAGATGTGACATTTGTGACACCCGTGTTAATTGTGGCATTATTTCTCTTCATTGTTTTTTTTACCAACTGTATCCCCTGAAAATTGATCTGCTTTATCAACAAAAAAGTTACAATTCTTCTTAATAATCCCCATAAATATCAGGGCTAGAAGTAGGGCTGGGCGATATGGAGAAAATGAGGTATCACAATATTCTTAACTAAATATCTCAATGTCGATATTGCAGGGTTGACAATTGGTGCTTAAATTTTAGACAAATAATCATAGTCGACATTAATAATGTGGATATAATGACTGAGTAGTTAAAGGCAAATAATAGAACAGCTACAACTGGTATGTTCAGAAAATGACATCACTTGACTGTAATGCAGCCCTAGCTAGAAGGATTCCCAAAAGTGATTTCTTCAACTTTCTTAACTTTTTAATAGTTGGTAGACTTGATCTTTTTTGCATGAAAAAAGACTTGGGGCAAGGTTTTCTACTGCAGAGTTTCCTAGCAGGGAGCTAATTGTATTCACTCAGAATCCCTGGGTGTAAATCATTCACTGATTAGATGTGTAGCTGAAAACCAAGAGGGCTCTGGGGCAAGTACTGACAGAAACTCGGCCATAGCAGAGTAACTTATTGACATTTTGCAGCCTACAGGCAGTTTTAAGACAGCGTTTCTCTCCTGCCAGACCACGTGTCACTTGATGTTTGTGAAATTGCACCGAGTGGAAAATGGCTCATAATTTGACCGCCATATCTGCTAAATTAATGTGAA
Source organism: Sander vitreus (assembly GCF_031162955.1). NCBI lineage: Eukaryota > Metazoa > Chordata > Actinopteri > Perciformes > Percidae > Sander > Sander vitreus. The sequence continues at coordinate 9,436,084 of NC_135876.1, read as the reverse complement.
ACATTATCCTGGAGTTACTATTCTCTGTTTTGAGACGTGAATCTTCTAAATTATGAAAGAATGTAGGCCTATACAGAGACACAATCCAAAATAGCCTGCACTTGGTTGTCTGATTATACCATATAAGGTATTTAAAGATAGTTATACTATATTTACAAAACTAATAACTAGTATGTGTCCTTTGTGTTTGACAGATTTAGAGACAAAAGAGGCTGAAACAGATAAAAACTATAAGCCAGATGCGTGATAGGGTTACTAATGTTGCTGATGCATACTGTATGTGCATATACAGTACATATATTTCAACTCTTGCAACATGCAGGCACCATTTGTGTACTCAAGGTGAGTAATACTGTTAAATATACGAGGTACAGTTTATTTCCTCTGTCCCATTCTACCCATAAACCTTCTCTGAGTAGCTCAGGCCTGTAAACACAAACTACTCTCTGAGCAGATCTGTGAAAGACCTGCTCTGACCACAAGCATATTTCTAAAATGTTATAGAACAGCCTAATTACCTCCAATATTGCAGTGTGTATCACAGGTCTCTGGGAAAACTTGTAAAATATTGTGTGATTCGCACTACTGTCACAGAAATTGACGTCTAAACTTCAATTTCAATAAATTAAGGGACATGCAGGGGTGCCAGTTCCCAAGCTTTTTATGAGACCCAACTTATGGTAGCATTTTCCAAAAAAGGACTTTGGTGACCAAAGAAAAGCCTGACACTAACATATTAAAGCGGTGGTCATTTTTTAAACGTTAATAGCCTGATCTCTCCCTTGTCGTTACTTTTTCAGTGACTTTAAAAATTACGGAAGAGTATTAGGGCCACGTGAAAAATGTATATGACTTCTGAGTTTAAAAACAAAACAAAAAACAAACTAATTTTTTGAAGTCACTTTAATGTCAAAAGTATACCCTCATTTGCCAACTGCCATCTCCACAATTCACCATAAACAATAAATGCACATGTGATCTGTGGCACAAGTCGCATGCTGTCCCTGTAACCTGAGGGGACCGAGCTCCTATCAGCCGATCGGTAACAAACGTCAACATCAGCAGCCACCGCACGCCGCAGAACGTTGCCTTGCCGACCAGGCTTCCTGAGTCTCATCCATAATAGAGTGATTTCATTGCCTTACAGGTTGGCCTTTTGATGGCACCCATCGGCTAATTGGCCCGCCTTCTGCTAGTGGAGTAGCGGGCCAAGCCGGCTGGTTGAGAGGCGGTGCGGGGACATGAAGGCTCCAGTATCACCTCAGCTCAGTGCTTATGTGAGGCATCTGGATGAGGACAAGCCCTCTGAGTCACTCCACTACTCTTTCCTGATGTGTGGCGTCTGTGGGTTATTAGCATAGGGAGTTTACCTGAGATGGCTTTGCTAAGTCTGATTGTGGTTTTAGTCTCTCTGTTGGAGACTATTCTGTACCTAAAAGGTCTTCTGTAGCTGGATTAAGAGTCTCAGAGAACCAGCATATTGCATTTTCTTTTTTTTCCTCATTTTTTTAAAGATAATTTTATGGCCATTTTAGGCCTTTATTTATATAGGACAGCTGAAGACATGAAAGGGGAGAGAGAGGGGGGAATGACATGCAGCAAAGGGCCGCAGGGCAAAGTCGAACCTGTGGCTGCTGCGTCGAGGAGTAAACCTCTATATATGGGCGCCTGCTCTACCAGGTGAGCTACCCAGGCGCCCCATATTGCATTTTCTTTAGATATGGTTGTATGGTTGTCATAGTGTGACAAAGGTGAAAATGAATTGCACTGTGTGAAGAAGTGTGTAGAGACATGAAGTGATGCTGGGCTCTTCTCCCATCAGAAGCATGAGTGAAGTCTACTTCAAAGTCGAGTGAAATCAAGTGTGGAGAACCCAAAAAATAGGCACTGATGCATTTTAGCCTTCGTCAGGGCATGCTGGTGGACTCCTTATCTTTCCACTTCAAGAGAGAGTGGCTTGATTTCTGGTTTAACCTCATTATGGTACACCACTCTTTCCGGAAGACTCTATTTTTCTATCCGCATAATTATTAGATTACACATGAGACTTATTTTTGTTCACACTTGGCTGGTTTGATTGAGTTGCATCATGATGTTGGGTATGAGTTGGGGTGAATGCATCACACAAACGTGCCAAAAATGATTACTGGTTCGTTAAACCTCAACATATTTTGTCTGATGTCAAGATAGCTACATGTATTTCCCCCTATCACATTGCAGTATACAACATGTCACCTGTATCATTTGTTTCCAGCCGCCTTTTTTTGTTCTCTAAAAAAAAGAAAAATTGAATAAACATATTTCCCAACATGTAGAACTATTCCTTTAATGCTCCTATGGAATCATGTCCTTCTTAGCCCAGCATCCTTAGCTAAGAGGCAGAAAAGATCCTATTGGTTGACAGTTGAGTTCCCAATCAGCCAATGTGTATGGTTTACAAGTTTTGGTTTGGTGTGTCAACTCTAAATGGGCAAGAACGTAGGCAGCACCAGATGGACTATCATTATTACAACAAGTAGTCCAAATTGCAGCTCTATTGAACAGCACTGTATATGCTTACAAGCTCCCTTGTTATCCATTTGCGGAGAGAGGACAGGGAGAAATTCCTGTCTTATTGAATAAAGAGGGCTGTCGAGCTGGAGCCTCCTGCTCTCAGGAACCCTTACATTGGCAGAACACAGGGAACCATAGATCACGAAGAGAAACAGAGAATCAATGAGAAAGAGAAGAGAGCAGCAGAGAGGGAGGATACAGAAAGAAAACCGACAGAGATAAGCACACATAGGTGAGTGAATGGTACAAAAGAGCTTGGTAGTGATTCAGCAAAACACATTTTTAGGATCTTCTGTCTCTAGGATTAAAAGAAAAAGATAGGTCACTATCCTGGAAGTAGTGAAACAATGGGAGACACGCCTTGGCAGTCAGCTGTGTGCTGTACTGTAAGCTGTAGTAAATATCTGCTGCTTTATTCTTTTAGCTATTCCCTCATATTTTCTACCCGTAACGTAATAATTCAAGCTCCTTCTATTTTTTTCCTCTTCCCTAAAGAAGTCATGGAATACTAATAACGTGCGAGTCGAGACATAATCTATAAACTTTGGCATGATGATGATGAAATCAAAGATCAAAGATTTGATTCAATCTTTGAAAGTGTATTCAGTATTAATACATTTGAGCCTTGAGCCTATGTTTCTCCTTCAATCTTGAGGGTGTAAATTTCGATTCTGGAAGTGTAACTGTGTCGGCTTTTGCAAATAGTAGCAAAGCTATAGCTTTTGGGCTTCGAAGTGACCAGAGCAGTGTTGCAGAGATATAGAATATCTGACTGATCTAGAGTGGTTGCTCAAGGATAGGTATACAGCAGCTTTCTGAACTAAAACTGCAGTTAAAACTCAAAGAAACACAAGTTGGACGTCTGAGAAGATAACCCTGATGATGTCTAGTGATGTCACAATTAGCCTACTTATTAAACACTCAAAGCAGATCGTATGCATGAAATAGAAACAGGACACGTAATTTCACTGTGTGTAGTGTTTAACTACGCTAACTAACCGTGTGTTGTGAACCACGTGTAAGCCTAGTGATTAAAAAAAACAGACAACAGCTGTGTCTCAAAGACCGGGCGACGGCAGCCGGGACGTTGGATGGTTGATGGATAGTTCCAGTCACTTCGTCATGTATTCACTTTGTTGAAACAAGAGAAGAAAGCCTCACTGATGTGAAGAACAGGACAGAGATACATGTATAAATGCTCTCTGCCTGCCACATGCCAACGCTCCGGTAAGTCCACTCACCCCGTCTCTGTCTCTTTGTTGACAAACTCTGACACGCACGCGACGGTGAAATGGTGATTTATCCCTTTTAAATGTGAATAAACGACACTCACCGCCAGCAAATGCTCTTTCCATTGTGATTGGTGGTATCTTGACAACGCGCCGTTATCTTGTTTCCTACAGACTGTGTTGATGTGACTTGTACATTACAGCCACTCAAACAGGACAGAGTAACACGGCGGATATATATATTTTATTTTATTTTTTTGACGACTTAGTTAAGGCGCCTGCCTTAATTGCAAAGTGCTCCCAGTTCTGTTCTAACAGAAAGCCTGCGTTGCAAACTGGAGTTGTGGAGTTTGAAAGATGTGAACGCACACCGGGCAGGAGAGGTATAACAGAAAATATGCTATTTGTTGTCATATGGGAAATGTAGGCTACAGTGTTTTTGAAGCTTGACCAATATTAGGAACTAAAAGTCAGGTAAAAAAAATCAAGTCCCCAACTTTATAAAAGTGCAAAACTAAAAAGTCAGAATAAGAATATAACCATTTACAATCAAGAAGCCCCAGTATGCCATTTACCTATAATTCTGTATCCATCTCTGCTCTTTTCTGCTATATTGATACATTGTGCTGCCTTGCTGTTTCCCTGTCTTGCTATTGTAAAAAGAACCAGTGTGACAGCTTCACCCTCCGTGTCCTGCCTATGTGTCTCCACCTTATTCTCTGAACCCCCCCCACCTCCTGCATGCAGACACACACACCATCTAATATCCTGCCAATGTCTGAGTGACAGACGTATCTAACAGCAGCCTTAGCTTTCTCTTTCTCCGTCGCCTCTTTTCTAATACATCTCTGTATCTGATAATGGCTGCATTGTCTGAAAGCCCAAACACATCGCACCACCTCACCTAATACATACTGCCAAAACCTCCTGAGAACAAACTCACCGTCTTGTTTTCTTTGCAGATTCTCATTTCCATAATAACACAATGTTCTGAGCAGAAACATCGAAATAGTTATATCTGTAATAGATGGCATTTGTGTCTTTACAGCAGTGTTAAAGTCGTAAATTAATTTTAAATGAACGGACATGACAACAGAATGAACAGTTTCTTAAAGCCTCTGAACCCCCACACAGGTGTTTTCAGTTATTCTGGCTGACTAGACTCTGTTCAGGTTGAAGGTGGGCCGGAGCTTTGATGGGAACTTATTAAGTGACAAATTCTTTCTACCAATAAGGATGATAAAGGTGTCTTTTATTCCGCCCTAACAGGTGCAACAACACTAACAGAGGACTCAGGAAGCTGTCAATCACTCAGTCTAACCCCTAACCCACACAGTCCTGGAAAAGGTCCTATCAGCCACATTAACTATAAACATCTGCAACATCCTGCAAAATCCTGCATTTCTTTCTTAATGTTAAACAGTTACATGTACAATCATGTTTCCAACTGTATTGATTGTCTATTCCATATTCAAGTTTAATATGTTTATGTATGCACCAACAACCAAGGCAAATTCCTTTCAATAAATCCCTTTCTGATTCTGATAGGTTTTCGCCCACACAGCGAAAGTGGTCCCAACTCTTTCCAAACCCATCTGATGTACTGAAGCTCGTGTTGATTACATTGCTTCTCTACCGGTCCCAATCTACCAGTTGTACAGTATTTTAAGACTGCAGTGGGTAAACAACCGCATAGCATTTGAATTTTTCGTTTGGCTAAACATGCAGTGCCATGTCTAAACCGTATACTTTTTCATCAATATCTTTTCTTTCTTTTTTTTCCCCCTTCTCTTTCACCCGAAACCCAGCAGGGAATTTACAGTGGGCCGTGGTTACAGGACAGAGCCAAACTGTCTAATGTCAGAGAGGAGATGTGAAGGAGGGACAGGGATGATTACAGGACAAGAAAAGGGAAAGTAGACATTAGGAGGAAAAAGGAACGGCAGTAGAGAACGACACGACGGGGAGAAGAGGAGAGAAGATGCAGTGCAGAGAGCAAGAGAACAAGTCAAGATCTTACAGTGTGTGTTGACACCCGCTGCTTCAAGGGATTTGAATGGATTATACAAAAATTATACCATACAGATAATTGTTAAGCATGCCTGTAATTGAGTGTGAATATATCACGTAAATGTTGCTTGAGGTATAATCAGATTTACAGTAATTAAACTGGGAGGATCTGGAAGGATGAACATAAGTTCTGAAAGTTTCAACTCTGATTTGTAAGATTTGAAGAATTAAAAGTAAGATTTGAATGTCTGCATTAACTGCTCTTCACGTGTAATGGTTGCTGGGTTACAAAGATGTAATTTCATTTTGTGCGCGCGCCTTTCCGAGATCCAACTCACCTCTGCTTCAGAGATTAAAACATGCCCTGTCAGCTATGCATGGTGGGATCTATGCTACTATTTTAACAGGGGAAAGATCTGAAATTGTGGGAGAAAAGCGGCTCAAAACAAACCAGACTTGGTAGGGTGTAACAGAGGGTCAATCGATCATTAAACACTAAATCATAGTTTATTCGTTTTTAAGCCTTACTTTCTATATGAATTTGACCTCATACCCTGTTCTCTGACCAGATTACTGTGCCATGCCGGATAAAAACCTGAACATATAAGTGTGTTCTGGTGATTTCTGGTATGGTCTTGTGATTTCTTCACCAAACAATCTCCTTTCATGGCTGAGCTCTCCATCAGTGTCATCGGGCTTTAGTGTGTGTGTCACTGTCCGTGTGAGAGTACAGCTTGTTTGCAAGTGTTTCATGTTTCAAGTGTATCTCTGTCTTTGTCTAAGCGTGCGCATGTGTTTGTGCATGTGTGTGTGTGCGTGTGTCAGATGACGGAGCTGTAGTTACAGTATCTGAGCAGCAAAACAAAAATGTTATTACCCACTCACCGAGTATGAGATCGAAAAAGAGAGGCAGTGGGAAATCTATGAAATAGACCAGAGCACCCAGCAGAGAAAGAGGAAAATTTAAAGACAATGAATGAGTGAAAAGGTAGAAGAAAGAATGACATATAAGGAGGAACCCTGGGCGTGCAGGAAGATGCAAAGACATGCGAACCATGACACATGCATAACATTTTGACATCTGCCATACTGACGAGAGTTGGGCATGATAAGTGATTGCTGCAGTGCCTTCCTACAGTCCTCGGGGGATGGGAGGTGGGGAGGCAGAGTATCAGGGATTTGTCAGTGTGCCAATCACAGCACAGATAAACTACAAAGATGAAGTCTGTCTCAGACTCTGTAGGATCCTCTCTCCTTATCCCTTTTAATGGAAGCATGACAGACTTATGTATTAGTGCACTTTGGGTTCTCTCTGTTATACATGTAGTAGTATAAGATTCAATATGGTGTAGTATCAAGATATCAGTTCATAATTCACTCATACTTTCTTAAGATGTTTCCTTGGAAAAAAAATGCCATTTGGTATTAAATAAATGTGTTCATTCATAATTATTTTCCACTTTTAAGGTTTGTATTTTGCGTTGTATGCTTGCCTAAAATTACAAATGTTCGGCTGTGTGTGCAGGTCACTAAAAGACTCTAGGTTACAGTTGCATTTAATTTTTTATCTTGATGCTAAGCTAAGCTAACCGTCAACAGAAATAAGAGTGGTGTCAAACTTCCCATCTAACTCTTGGCAAGGGTGATTTTTTTTTCCCAAAATCTTGAAGTATTCCTTTACCATCTACCAATAGCAATCCCCACATTATACCTTTTTATATATTGATATTAAGGAATTTGTTTTAAACACTGCAATATTGGAGTTATCGATATGTAAAATTACTCCTCACATCTATTCATATGCGCTTTCTCAGTACTGAGCTTTCAAAATTCAGTTAAATTTACAACAAGGATCTGCTTTGTACAATCAGTATTCAGCCATTTGGCGCTGCACATATCTACACAGTGTTCAGGTGCCTGGGCATTCTTCTAGTATATGTAGACACTGCGAGAAATGAAATGTTACTCACTAACTTTACCCATTCCCATGTTAGCTGAGTCTCCAAGCTCAATTGAACTTTTAGGCAGCCACAACTAAAAATCAGATCATCAGATTTCCATCTTTTACATTTGTAACAGGCGGCTTTTTTTGTCCCAGTTTGTAGCACTTGAATGAATATCTACAAACAGCCCGTCCAATGAGTTTCTTAAGAGCTCGTTGTTGCTGCATGGGGCCTGAGACGAGGCTCGCTCGCTGTAACACAAGCTGGAGACTCACATTTGTTCTATTGTTGAATAATGGTTTGCCTTTTATTGCATTATCCTCGCCCGCTCTCACCACGCTTCCCTCCCTGTCCCTGCGAATTTCATTCTCAGTGTGTATGCTATCCTGAGCAGCAGGCCTCCGGGATGACTGAAGCAGCTCCACAATGCGTACGAGAATAGCGCTCAGGTTTCACAGCACAGTGTTGCTGAGTGGATAAAAAGCTTTGAGGCAAATACGCAGCCCGACAGTTCATTGCGTCTTTGAGATTTATTGGCCAGTGTTTTTGTGTCATTTCTCTACACTTCAAACAATACCATTTATTTTTTATTGGTAGTATTTGCTTTTTATTGTTTTGTTGGCTTTGTGTTGCTAAATGCAGCAGTTGGCAAATCTGTTTACCATTTTTATGAAGAAGACTGAGTGAATACAGAGTGGCTGGGACTATCCAAATCCCTAAAGCCTCTTCTGTGGGAAAGCCCAGCCGATCCCCCATCTTCTCCCTGGTCCAAAGATCTGAGCTGGGATTCCCTCTGGCGGGATTTTATAGCGACACTGAAAGCTCTATTACACCAAAGCCTTTTTCCTGACAAGTCAAATGACATGATAACAGATGACATTCTGCGCTATAAACTCGTATAGAGATTTCACCCTATCTTCTCATTCCCTTTTTCCCCTACCAAAACGTCTTGGGAAAACCTGCCTTTAGATCGGTTATTTGCTGATCTTTTTCTTACTTTTGTATCTCTAGCTGTCATGTTAAGTGATATCTTAAAGGCCATTTAAATGGTTAAATAGACTTGACTCACTAACTCATTAACTATTACCCTCTCACCTGGAAACCCTTTACTGTATGTAAAGTAGAGCTGGACGATATGGAGAAAATCAAATATCACAATATGTTTGACCAAATACCTCAATACCGATATTTCGGCGATATTGTAGGTTTGACTATTGGTGCTTTCACAAAATATTTACACAATGAGATTTTTGATAAAGAATCATCAGTAATGTGGATATAATGACTAAGTGGGTAAAGGCAAATAATAGAACAGTTACAACAGTCTGGTGAGTTCAGAAAATGACATCACTGTACTGTAATCCAGTCTATTAAGACCAGGAAAAGACAACACTTGTCACAACACACTGTCATATTACGATACTATGATATCCAAAATTGAAGACGATATCCAGCCTCATATATCGATATGGATATAATATGGATACATTGCCCAGCCCTAATGTAAAGTAATAATGTCTCACCTTCCCCCCCTCTCTCTCTCTCTCTCTCTCTCTGCATGCTCTTGTCCACAGGCATGGCTCCAGAGGTATGGCTACCTCCCTCCTGCAGACCCCAGAATGTCGGTGCTGCGTTCTGCTCGAGTCATGCAGTCCGCTATCGCTGCCATGCAGCGCCGCTACGGCCTCAATGTCACAGGGTCTCTGGACAGCAGCACTATAGGGTGAGTCACACTTTAAATACCTTTTTAAAGATACCTCAATATGGGACTTTTGTTCACGATGAGTTTCTCCAAGACAGCCACGAATCATTCAGAAATCTTACAAGGACTGGTAAAAGAGTGTTAAGACTCACAAAATGGTGTAGACGTCTTCAAAATGTTTTGCATTCTGAAGGCAACCAGAGTTGTTTTGACAGACACCAAATTACCCTAACGTGGATTAAGTGGGGCATTTTCATTTGATCAAAGGGGCCTTTTACAGAGAGTACCCCTCTGTTGTCAGATCAAAGGCTGCAAAATGCCAAAGTATTAATACTCCTCGTACGATTTGTCAAACCTGAACGCAGACAAGCAGCAGTCAAGGAGAACGTTTAGTATTTAGAGAAGGAACTCACTTTTTTGTAACTACAACGACAAGAAGAGTCTTTCTGATGTCACCTGTTGTGCAGACATGGATGTAGTGGAGGGTAAACCCACCTGAGGCTTACATACTGTAAAATGTATGATCAAAATATACTTTGCATTAAGAATCAATGTGATATTAGAAATAAAACACATTAGATAACATACAGTATATGTAGTTAGTTATATGTTTGTTTTAAAACCAACTGTAGCTCAGATTATAGTTTTAACCCTGGGGCCTTAACCAGACATCCTTTTACCTGCAAATCACTAAAACCAGTGTTCACTGACATTTGTCTCCACCAACACTGAAATGCCAGCCGTGCTACCAATAGCAATGAGCTCAAATTGGCCACTGAACTGTAACGTGGCAATGTGGTGGCGAGCGGTGTGAATGCAGACTAACAGCTGTTCAACCACTGAGCTGAAACGGAGTGAAATGTGATAAGCTAACTGTGTTTCTTTCTCCTCCTCTGCTTCTCTTTGTTGATGTAGCGATAACACGATAAGGTGAGGCGTCTGTGTGTGTCACTCCTGAGTGAATATGTGTTCTTGTACAGTTTGGGAATAACGAGAAATTGCATCTGATCTGTGTTCAGATTTTGAATCAAATGAAGTGCATTCATGCATTATCATGTATGTGTTTTTGTATGAATCTCATCCGTCGCCTGCCAACACGTTGTCCTTTTAGAATTGCATCTACATACAGATGCACAGGGGGCTTGATTTGAATCATCGCACACTCATCAGTAAAGTCTGCCTCTGTTCATAAATGTAAAGAGCTACGAGAATTGGTTTCTAGTCATCATGTCGTCACTGTACATCACTTTATGAAAACTATTCACCCATAGCATAACAATCAATGTATCTTCAGTGTTGATTGGTGTCCTCTCATTTTTCCTGTAGGTGGATGAGGAAGCCCAGATGTGGCGTTCCTGACCAGATAGGAGGTGCATCCAGATTCAGTGTCAGGAAACGGCGGTACGCCCTTACAGGACAGAAGTGGCAACATAAACATATCACATACAGGTGGGTGGTTTTAAACATATCAAGATTATGCTGATCAATTTGTTAGCTTAATATAGAGGCGGTCTCAGTACAGCATTTTATAATAATCCAATTTCCCTCAAATTACCAAATCCAACCTGATATGCACTGAAAATCCCAGCGCCACACACACTCACACACTCGCACACACACACACACACACACACACAGACTCTACCCATTAACGGGACTTTTGTCATGTTGTGATACATCCGGTCAACAAGATTAACCCAGTCTTTGCCTACAGCCCCAAAGAAATAACTAACATCGTCTCACGCACACCCACAAACACAGGCATTTGCACACAAACAGGGCTTCAGGACTTAACCGGTGTCATTGACGTTTTCATTAAGATACACAGTCATTTGAGAGAGACAGAAAAAGAAACTGGCTGCTATCATTGTTTTCATGCAGTTCTGGCTTGTTTTTATCCTCTGCATCTGCCTTTAAAGAAACTTTTGACTGTATAGGTCCCTGTCTGTAGGCCTTTGTGCTTCAACATTTCCCCATTCCCTCTCTCGTGGAGCAAAGGGGAAACTACTGAAAACTATATTTGGACTTAAATCATGGACAGAAAGCTACACAACTACAGCTACACAACTAAAGTTCAACATTGCTTTAAGCCAAACTACAACCATCACACACAACACAGACCATGTTCTTCAAAGCTCGGACAGTAGAAGAACCAAGTTTATCCTCTGAACATGTACCACAAATGGGAAAATAGTGTACATGCAAGAGCCTTACATGCACCAGAGATCTCATCACCAATTTCATAATTCACAAACGCATTTTCTGGCATTTAGCTACATGAGTAATAATAATGTATAGGACAACATGTTATATAACATTCCCCTGTTGATTTGGTGAGGTCAGTAGCCCAGATTCTGTTATATTTCTACATACTATACCATTGCTTGCACCCAGCTCCATATTTCATGGGATAATCCTTAAGAAGTGGGCTTGTTTTTTTATTTTTGCTCTGCCCTGAGGATAAATGTATAAGCAGTATTGAATCCATGCTGAATATAATCTAGTGGATCAGCGACCTACAGCTGAAGTAAGAAGGACTGGATATCACCGATGGCAGAACTGTCCAGATTCGTGCTCTTTTAAAAAAAATGACACTGGGATTGGTTTTCGGAGCTAGTTTTTCACGAGTGCTTGGTTCATCTGTGACAGCACTGATTTGAAAAAGAAGAAAGTGAGCAGGCTTGATGAAGAGTGGAGGAGTAGATAGGTGGGATTGGGGGGGGGGCGGGAGTGTTGGAGGAGAAGCAGCTGCAGAAAGATAGGGATGAGCTGAGAGTAGAGGAGGAAACCCCAGTGGAAAGCAGAGGGTGCTCTCTGACAGATTAGGGTTATGTAAGAAGGTCGGAGCATTTTGTGTGTGTGTGTGTGTGTGTGTGTGTGTGTGTGTGTGTGTGGTAGGTACATAGATGTGTGCATTTTGAGTGTGTGTGTGTGGTACATAGATGTGTGCATGGCCCCCAGTCAGTAGTCAGATGTGCCTACACCTGCTCCTTTTAACTTCAATTGGTGCAATGGAGGTAGTTGGAGAATGTAGCACATTTTATATTGTCTGAAAACTGCTAACCCTTAACGGTTCTTTGTCGCATTTCCATATTAATCTTTACCATTTTGAGATATTAGTATCAAAATTAGGGATGTCCCGATCCGCTTTTTTGACCCCCGATCCGATTTTTTTAATATTAAATATCTGCTTATACCCGATCCGATACTTGTATTTGCTCAGATAATAGAGCTGCACACCGTTTTTTTTGTTTGTCTTAATCTTAATACATTTAACTTAGTGCAGCGAGTGAGTCTTTTCTCTCAACACCAACGCAGTTCTCTTTAGGATCCCAGCAAACCCCCAACCAAAAAATAAACAGTTTTAAGTTCCCCGCTGGACAACGAAAACTAAACTTAGTGACGCCTCTTGCGCTTAATAGTCAATCTTTGTTTTTCTTCTTGTGTTTACCAATGTCGGCTCCAGGGAATAACAGCCTGTAAGCGTGGTTTCCTGGTGGAATCACGGAAGAAGGATGGAGAATTGGAGTAAACTGTAACAGTTTACTGTTCTGTAAAAAAACAGGTGACTAAGAAAGACAGACTTTTTTTACTTGTTGCCAAGGGCTGGCAAGCTACGAGACGCTATATGGACAGACGCTGGTGGAGTGGCCACGCACCATGTTGGTTTGAAAGTGCCGGCATCCAGGCGGAGATTAAAGGAGGCGACCTGTACAAGCTAATGTATGATCAGAGTAAGGTAAACAGGGTAAATGCCGATCCCCGAACAGTTAAAAAAAGCCTAATCCGCTCTGATCCGATACTGTGATCGGGACATCCCTAATCAAAATTTAAAAAAAACAACAAAATTTAGACTTTTAGAATTTATTTTTGTAAATTTTTGGGCCATCGGTTATCATAATGTTGCACTAACATAGTGAAGTAGCTGAGATGTGTGAATGGTGACATTGCTTCAACAAACAGAGCAAGAAACAGTCAGACTATAGACAGGTTTCTAAATGCAAACACCACCTTGAGTCGCTCTGCATCAGCTTGCACAGTTGCACGGTGTTAGGGCTGCTACGTTAGCACTTGTTTAGCTAACTGCTTATAAAAGTATTTGGTAATTTGTTGTGGTGTCCAATGCCACCACAACAAATAAGGTGGAACTACATTTTAATTAAAAGTATTTTTTTTCTTCTTCTTTTTCAGTAATAATTTGCATTTTAACAAAAAGACTGAAATAGGTTTAGCCAACAAGTCTTACATTTTCAGCCCACCATATGAAATATAATGACTGCGTCGTTCCACTTTTTTCTGTGTCCTTTAAGTTAAAGTTGAAGTAAGAGGGAACACAATGCTTCCATATATGTGTCACATTTTCATAATTGAATCTGTCATATTTCTCCTGATGGCTAGGTTGGATAAGGTGCAACTGTCAAACTGCAGTGTTGTTTGAATCCAGCTTGAGGTCTTTGACTGAAGTCACTCTTTCTTCCCTGAAAACCTTCTTCATTCTTCAAACTGTAAGCTCAACGGTCCAGAAATAGTTGTCAAAAAACCAACTTTGGCAAGTATATAAGAAATGCATGGCCGCCCCAGGTGTGTGCTAGTTTCCATGTAGCAGTACTTGCTGTTGGGAGGCACTAATTAGCTTTGGCATCCCTACAGTTCTCCCTGCATGCAGGCACTATTATAGCACATGAGTTGCATCCGGAATCATTATTACCTCACAATGTGGAGTTTAATATTTTATATGGCCTCGGATTCTTTCATTTGTCATTTTGCAGCTTCTCCCTGCACGTGTTTCTCTCTTGCCCTTAAAATAGGACCTGCATACAATGAGATGGGTAATACAATCAAGTTAAACTATCTTTGTATTTCTCAAGAGGCCACAGTTGCTGCTAAGGCCTTTCATTGTCACCCCAGACAGAGCCAAAAAAAAGGACATGTATTCATGAAGAACCCTTGAAGTGCTACAACATTTATTCTCAGAGAAAACGTGCTACTCTCTTTGGGTCAGCTGGTATTGATTTGAAAGCAGGATTGTCTTGTACTTTGCAGATCTCCATAAACACTTCAAAAGATAAAAGAGCCATTTTGTGTTGCCTACATAAGTGGCCCAAATCAGATGGAGACTGTTTGCTTAGTCAACAGCCAACCATTCAACAACACTTCATGTTCGAGATTGCTTCTGTTATTCAAGAGTACTGGCAACTCTTGAGATGGGAGCATTTATTACTCACGCTTGTTTCAGGACAGTTGAGGACACACACATTTCCAAGCTATTATTCATCACAATTTATATCGCTTACAACAAATCAGATTACAATCAACAACAAAGCCCGTAAAACAGGATTGTTGTTGCTTTCAGCTCATGGCTCTTTTAGCGTCTTTCTGCTCATTGTTTTGGTTTAACGGCCCAAAACAGGCAGCTGTTTTCAGTAAGAAAGCTCTTGATTACCTGACCAGCACCAAACGGCAGACAGACAAAGTTAGTGACTAGTTGGTGAACATAGTGTAACATTTAGCAGTTTAGGAAACAGTTATTTTCCCTCAAGAGTTGGTGGAGACCAAAACAAGAGCTAAAAGAGGAGTGAATATTAGACTCCCATTCATCAGGAGGACAGATACACGACTCCAAATGAGCAATTTGCAGATAAATGTTTAGGTCTCTATACGTCATGTGGGGTGATGCTCAGCTGACCAAACTACAAAAAAGAGCAGTTGGATTCATCCTTCCAGGGGTACGTCCCAGGTCCATAAATTGTATTTAGTTTCCTTCACTTGCTTTCGTTACTCGCATCTTAAGGCTGATTCATGTTTCTGTGTTAGACACCGTGGGTACGTACGTAGGTACGTGGAGATACCGACCCTATGCCGTAGCCTGATGTGCAACTCTCAAAAATGTAACTACACTTCAGGGCGACACACGTCACTTGGCAGCGCACAGTGGAGACACTGTTTCTCCCACTATGCCTCAAGAGTCAGTACCCGCTCCGAAGCTAATCACTGTTATTATTTTATTTGATATAGCAACTTTTACAGACAGTCACAAAGTGCTTCACACAATAAACATTTATTGAAATACAGTAGGATCCAAACACTGTTTACAATGTCCTGAGAAAAAGTAGTGGTAGTAGTTAATATTTTGAACCGCAAGGGGTAGTTAAACGTGGGGTATACTCGCTGCAGCCGAGCTGTCGAGCGCCAGTGTGATGTCATGGGAGCGCTGTAACTGTTTATACTCGCACATGGTGGTCGCATCATGAGTTACAGTCTTCTCCTGAACAGAGGTGGCGCTAATGAGGAAAGGCTACTGACTTTGCTCTTTCTACGGACTAGAAGAAGAAGAAAAAGGTAAACAACGGCAGAACTGGCAGCAGCATTGACGTCAATGCTTTGATTTGATTCTATGACCTACTTGGTCGGATCAAGCCTTTCATTCGCCATAAAATAACTCATCTTAACCTAGTAAGTTTAAAAGAGAGACTTGCAGTCACTCTGAGAGTCCTGGCATCCGGTTACCCTCGAGCTCGTCCATGTTTCCTGTTTCGCGCTGCTGAAAAAAATAGAGTAGTGCCCTCTGGTCGCGCACTCAAAATCCTGGCGCACCAGCGAGATCTATGTCACATTGGCGAGCTCGGCTACGGCGACTGTAAAACGGCCTTTAGAGGGGCTCGTAGGGGAAGGAGAGTTTGACAGGTAGAGACCGGAAGTGACCGGGGGTGAGTGAGCACGGTATAAACTTCAGGCCACTTACGTAGGCTACAGCAAAAGTTCTGTGTGGAGCCTCCGTAGAACCATAAATCAGCCGTTAGTCTTTCCCACCGAGGAAGCATGGGAGAGATGAAATGAGGAAATGTGTTTTCTTCCGGGAAGGCTGCTCTCGTGTATCCTCGCTCATAGCTCCTCAGACATCCCTCCTCTATGCTCGCTGCTCGGGGCAGGAATAAGAGCTTTGAGACGAAGGCAGACCAGAACGTTCAGGTGAGGAGCGAGAAAATATTAAATAAGTAGTCTCGCTTTGCCAGACCATCCTCCAAGGCGCTGCGGAAGAAGGTCTGGCTAGTCCACACAGCATTCCGGGCTTTAAACCAATCACAATTGTCTTGGGCGTCGCTAAGCGCCAGACGGAGCAACGGTGCCTCTGCAAAATAACCTCAGGAAGGATCTTGTTTCGGTGGAACATGTGTACATTCAAATGTTGTTTTAGTCGTGCAACAGAAAACTCAGATTGGACGGATAGTCTAGCTAGATGTCTGGATTTACCCTGCAGAGATCTGAGGAGCAGTTAACCCTAGTCTTCATAAATCCACCGGAGTTTAAAATGCCAACACAAAGAAAGCAAAAGGAAATGAACATCGGCGAAAAGACATGCATCCGGTGGAATTTCCGGCGGCACCGGAGCAATCCCGGAAGTTGAACGTCGTGGATATAGACTATTAAATAAGAGACTTGGGATCCACCCCAGGTTCTCTTTGCAGATTTACCTGCCACACTGCTGTTGACTATTAAATTACTCCATCATTCCTGCCACCAAAAGCTCTGCTTCCTTTTTCAACAAATATATTTCTGATGGTTTGTTTTTGTAGACTTGTAGACTAGAATTACATAAAATCAATTTGTTCATGATAGGTGTGTGTGTGTGTGTGTTTTGTGTTTGTTTGTGTGTGTCTGTCTGTCAAAACAGAAAATCATTAGCTGAAAGTGCAAGTTTTTCCAAAACTTGTGAGAGGCAGAGCGTAATTAAAGCAAACACATCTTTGCTAAAGTGGTAGTGAGCTGTCAGCAAGTCCGTCATGAGAGAGCCAATATAGCAGTAGAGATGTAGAAGCAGTTTGTGGTCTGGTTTAAGCAATTAGAACATTTTAAATGAACATTGCAGGTTATTCAGTGCACTCTATTTATATTTCATAACCAGCCTTTATGCTTTCCTTTTCACTGAGTTTGATTCAATAATTAATCTGAGCTTACATACAATATTAATATGCTGTATATAAAAATGTGCCTTGCAGCAGTCTACCCACCATGCAGAAAACGATAAGAAGATAAGCAGAAGTCAATGACGTTCTGATAATATTTATTCCTATTATGGGAAATGACAGCGTGGGTTCAGTGCCCAGGAGGTGATCTGGCATCTCTCCAGCTACCACACTCTGTACTTCGGTCCGTACAGGGACTTGAACCGGCGACCCTCTGGGTCACAACCCAGCTCCCTACAGACTGAGCTACTGCAGGCTGGATGAGATGAAAACAAGGGAATTCTTGAAACGTCTTGAGCAGACTTGTGAAAAAGAAAAGGAAATTGGTAGAGCGCCGCTTTGCTGCACAATTTATTTACACACTGCACTTATCAACTGAACATCAGCCAACCAACTTCCCACCCAACTTGGACACTGCACTACAGACACAGGAAGACACAGAGTATAGTGTGTTTACAAGTGTCTAAGTTGGATGATGTGAACTATACCTATCCCAAGAGAGAGAGAGAGACAGAGACCCAATTTTAATAGAGCGTGACACTGAGATATTTTCAGAATGAAGTGGAGTGAGGTTTTTCCTGATTGCTCAAACCAGACTGGGACTCTCAGCAGGCAGTGGGCTGTTGATAATCCTTAATTAGAAAATAAATTCCAGTGGCAGGAAATTGTCCTCTCCACACCTGCAGCAACTCAAAGCCGGCAGGAGAGGACTCAGCTGTTTTCTCTCACAATTCGCTCCATTTAGTTCTCTGTTGGCGAACACGATTAGAGCGAAATGGCAGCATACCGGCAAAACAGTGATGGTGATGGATTTGATTTTTGGGGCATAGTGTGATCATGTAGATTGACATGCAGTAGTATCCTCTTTTTCCAGCCCTTGTGTTGGGAACATTTATACTAAACTAACTGTATTGGTTCTATCTCACTATATCTTATGCATCAGAGGTGTTGGATGCTATTTACTTTGTCCGATTAGAATCTAATATTTCAATTTTCCTCTGAGTGGACATCTAGCAGAATAAGCTACTCTTGGTGGGTTTGTTTTACCATATGCTCAGAGAACCCAATAGTCTTATCAGACCAATTTACAATATATTTTCTCATCCTGACAGTTGAAGGAGAAATCCCGATTCGAGGCTTACTGGGGCATATTGATAAGAGAAAATGATCTGGTTCAGTCAGGAACACTCTCGTCATAGATTTAACCATTTATAGTAACTAATGAAAATACCGTTATGCTTGACGCTGATGGCTCCACTCTTGATAATGCTCCCTGGACCAGCCAAGCCGCATGCTAAGCTGAGACAGGGAGCACCATCCAGAAACCCCCCTGGGTAAAAAAACGAGTGAGCCAAACGAAAGACATTGAAAACCATTTTAAACTTTGAGTCATGTTAGGACTCTGAACTAGGAAGGTGGAGGATGGGGTGGTGGAAGCAAAACGATGCCAGCAGCAGCAGTGAGTGAAGCAGCGTCAGTGTAGCAGGGATCAGTGAGGAGGGAGTCACATTTAAAAGGGCCGCCTTGATGTGAGAATGGCTGTGATTGGTGTGTGTCTGATAGGAACGATAATTCAATCAGCGGGCGTATGACTTCCGTGTCCTGCATGAAGTAACGCTAAGCCTAATTTGTGTGAATGTTTTTACAAAGACTTGTAGTGTTTTCCCAGTCTAAATTCTTCTCCCTGTATGTCGTGTCTCCGCAGCATAAAGAACGTGACACCCAAAGTGGGCGCAGAGGAGACCCACGACGCCATTCGGCGAGCCTTTGACGTTTGGCAAAATGTGACGCCGCTGCGCTTCGAGGCTGTGCCCTACAGCGAGCTGGAGAGGACCAAGAAAGATGTGGACATCACCATCATCTTCGCCTCAGGTTTCCATGGCGACAGCTCGCCCTTTGACGGCGAGGGTGGCTTCCTGGCCCACGCCTACTTTCCAGGGCCGGGAATAGGAGGCGACACACACTTTGACTCGGATGAACCGTGGACATTGGGCAACCCCAACCATGACGGTAAGCATTGATTAGTGTTTTTGGGGGGATTTTATGATGGCTTTACGTGGTCTTAGACACATTTTTGAGAAAAGATCTGTCAGCTAACTCACCTGGAATGGATTAATAAGTGCATGTAGAAGATGTACAGGGTTGATATTTAACAAGTAGGCTCTGTCCTGGTCACTCCCCATAAAGAAACAGTGGGGAGTGACTAGAATAACTTACCCCTAGAGGAACATAGACTCAGAGTTTACAGGTGGATGCTGAGGTGGAGGTTTGAAATACTTTATAAACAGCAGCAGCGGTAGCAACGAGTGACAGCAGCATAGCTTTCAGGTAGGCGTGTAGCAGCAGGCATGGCAGCAAAAGTGAGACCATCTACTCACACTGAACCACAGATTTTGATGCTCTGCTAGCAGGTCGGAGATATTGAAGTGTAATGCCTGCTTGGTATTGATTTTGCTAGTCAGTGTGCCGTAGACTTCCAGTCTGATCTGGTGTTTGAGGTCAGTTGAGGCTTGCTCAGTCCTCTCTCTTCGAAAACACCCGAGCCTACTAGCTACACATAGCACCTCTCACTCCACTGTAGGGCAGCATGATATGAGGAAAATATCCAATATGCGATAACGTTGAATATCGCCATAATGATATTACTTGCGATAAATAAACAAATATTAAAGTGTACTCAGTTCTGCCTTTCTGCTGCTTTTTAGTATTCTGCTGAAACACAACAAATTGCTTGTTGAATTGAAAACAAATGAAAGAAGATCATTTCCGACATTCTTTTATTGAACAAATTGAATATAAAAGGCACCACTAAAAAAAAAAGAATGACAGTTACATTTTAAAGTGCCGTTTTCTACTGCTTTATTATTTTAATTTTTTTCAACTAACACAAAAAGTCTCTCGCGATATGGTCGCAGCCTTTGGCGATTAAAAAAAAATACGATATACAGTATTGTGCAGCCCTACTCCACTGCCACCTGGAGCTGGTGCCCAAGCTGAGTACTTGCCCTCGGAGCTTTACAGCTTGTCAGGCTGTATGTAAGCCTTTGGCGGGGTTCGTAAGTCATTCTGTTGTGTGGGTTGCATATTGAGCAGCTGTGTTGCTGTTTGGCATTGTTGTGAGATGCAACAGATATCTGTGTGTGTGTGTGTGTGTGTGTGTGTGTGTGTGTGTGTCTCTGTCTGTGTGTGTGTGTGTCTGTGTGTGTCTGTGTCAGTCGACTAAGCTCCCAGATTGACCCCTATGCAGCTTTCACTGTGGTGATGAAAGGGCCTGGTGATAGAGTAGATGGAGGAAAGAATGAAAATACTGTAGTATTAGTACTGTAGTAGTGAAAGTTAAATGGATTCTTGATTCATATTCTTGACCCGGAGACTTGTCTTTGCATGTTTCAAATTAGTTTCTCGGATTCTAAAAAAAGTTGTTTTCAGCTTTCTTCTTTGAATTCCTCATTAAATCTGAGGGTCATGCCTGCCCCGTGGTCCACCGAGACAACTCAAGAGGAGTCATGACTGACACAGAGTCATGAGCGAGAGACGAGGAGGCGCTCTTCAGAAATAAGGACACAAATGACAGGGAAAAAAGGCGAGTTGAGAGGAGAGCGAAAGAGAGGATGAGAGAGAATGGCAGAGTATCTCTAGACAAATATTGGAGGTTCAAGAGCTCACAAGACAGACGGAGAGGGAAAGACTGAGAAAGAAGCGTAGCAAGAAGAAAAGAAAACATTTGAAGAGGAAAGGGGAGAGAGGAGAGCAGAGGAGATGAGTGGGAGCTGTAGAGCACTATGCGTCGGAAATAGAACAACTTGCTGTCGAAGACTGAATTTTAAGTAGGAGCGGATGGGCTTTTGTAGGCTTAGATAATATGTTTTGAACGGCTGTCTCATCTGCTCCCAGATACTCATATTAAACATATTTAAACACACATATGTGCACATGTGAAGGTGAATATCCAGTCTCTCACACACACACACACACACACACACACACACACACACACACACACACACACACACACACACACACACACACACACAATTATCAACATTGATGCATGAGAGGCTGAAGAGATCCAAGCTCCAGAATTGCTGGATCCTACATTCCCCATAATGCAACTCAACTATGTCTTTTGTTAGACTTGCCCTACCTGGTAAATGTCCATGTTTTTATTTAAACCACGCACGCACACATGCACACACACACACACACACACACACACACACACACACACACACACACACACACACACACACACACACAGTGCTGTCATCCCTGCTGTCACGGCCTTGGAGGAAGGAAAAGCAGCTGTCATTGAAGGCTATGATTCACCCCCTTCAACATTCACATACAGACATACATATACTCTCTCTCTCTCTCTCTCTCTCTCTCTCTCCCCCCTCAGTGCAATATTAATACAGCCCTGCTACGGCCCACACTTCTGTGAAAGCATCCCATAATGCATGCAGTTCTACGCACTCTCCAGCTGGCTTTCTTGCCAAATATGAGCATGCACTGGCTAAATCCTGACTGCTCACCGTGGCGGGGGGGTGCTCTTATACCTGCATGATGACTACTGTTACACTGAGGTGAATTTCTGATACAGCTTGAAGCTGCCTTGAAGTGTTTTCTGCTTGAGATCATTTAGAAAATTCACACTTCTTATGTCACAAAACACTACAAATATCAGGTACTTGTATTGTTTTTCATTTTGGCGCAATAGCAAAACCTCTGAGCCGGTAATCTTAAATGTCTAAGATTAAACCATTCAAAAACTGAAAGGTTAATGCAATAAAAAAATACATCATAGGTTTGATTCCTGCTTTGTAAAAACTAAATCCCAACCCATACTGGATTTTTCAGACCAATACTGATATCAATACTTGATTATAATTCAAATATACAATATATTGAACCAACATAAACACATAACATATAACAAAAACTACTAAAAACTATTAATGTCATAGCTTCCATGTGCAAAGATGCAAAGATGAAAAGCTCACATCTACAAAATACATTTATTTTAATAAATGTATTTTTGAGATGGAGATGTAATCTAGATATTGTCTCAAAATCACTGGCAGCAGAGGTGAATCATTTTATATATATCTAATGCAACTACCTTCAGGGATTTGTAATCCATCTATCATCCATCTCCTCCTGTATCCATGCTTTGTATGGAACAGCTGGGAATGATGTAATGTTAGCTCAGAACAGCACATGATGTCTGTGTCTGGTTTATCTTTACTCTTTCTCGTCTCTCTTTCTTTTTGTCTCCTTATCCTCCTTTTATTGAAAAGTTGCAACTACACACACACACACACACACACACACACACACAAACACACACTGGAGATGAGCTCCTGTCAATTAAGCTGCCTGTGCCTGTCATACCTAATCCCCATACGCCGTTGTCGAGAAGGAAGAAGTCGTCCCGGCGACCGTTGCCAGCATCGTGCCGTATATGTTATTGTTGTTGTTTTGATGATGACATCCCTGATGCACACTGGAGGTTTAATCCCTGTCTTCATGGAGATAAATGTACACATGTTTAAGTACTCACACATACATTTTCTCTCTCTCTCTCTCTCTCTCTCTCTCTCTCTCTCACACACAAACACACGCACGTGCATGTGCACTGTTTGTCCGATCTTCGTTCACGCTGCAACTCAGGCATCTGGGGCTAGAGGATTACTCAAAAGTTTCAGTGGGATTTTTAGCACACACAGCAGAATGAGGTTCTTATTAAGATTAGCTAATGGCGTTTTAGGAGAGACTTGGATACACAGTATACAGCGGCTGCTTTCTCATAGAGATGCTTTTATCATAGAGAAGAGAACGTGGTGTGATGTCAGCAAAATCAATCACACTAAAAAAGGCAGATAAGCACACTAGAATAAATAAAGTGGTACTGATCTGAGGATTTCTTTTTTACTAAATCTTGATTCCTACAGTTTCTCAAGGTGTTGCATGTTGTAATTACACCTTAGAGTTGCAATTATCTGCTAGAGCCCCGAGTATCTTCCTTTGTGACTTACAGTACTGCTACTTCACATTCATCTAGACAGTCAGTTTGACTGGAGACATTTTAGCAAACCAATCAGAATCCTAATCAATATATGCACTTGGATTCGTCCTCCTTAATCTTCACTCTGGTCTTTTAATGTGATTGTGTGTCCCTCTAAATATGAACCAATAGATCTATATGAATTAGCTTCTGTCATACAACAATCAGCAGAATATATATATATTAGGGGTGGAATGTATTCGTATTGAACCGAAACGGTGCGAGCGTCACAGTTCGGTGCATGAATTTACACGGTGTAAAAATAAATAAAACTTGCGTGCAAATTAATTAATGTAATGTGGAACTAATGTAATGCGGAACTACTTTTAGAAACGCGGGTTCTTTAGGGACACCTAATCTGTAGTCCCGCCTTAGCTCTGAAGCTGATTGGCACGCTGCCTATGTATGCAGTTTTAATGAGTCAGAGATAGCAGCACTAAGGACGAGTATGGCGAGTGGTGGCGACCCACAAGAGTTAGAGGACCAGTCAGTTACAGTAGTACAGGCAAGAGAGTGGTGGATAAGACTGGTGTTGTAGATTAGTGGTACTTTTCCAGCGTCGCAGCTCCGAACAGTAACGTTAGTTGGGACAGACGCCTTGTTTCTTTAGGCTAACTATATTAGCTTTAGCCAGGCAGGGAGCAGCTTTCTGCGGTGAAAAATAGCCGGGAGACGTCGTGAGAAAGTTGCATTAATCAGGTAATTTAGTTCGTCTTTGCAGAGAACACAGATGCTGTATTTTCTGCTATTTTCGTTCACTAAAGGTTGGCATCTATCTCGTGAACATCTTTACACAATCACACATTCACAATCACCGACCCGACTCTTAGCAAACAAGCGATTGCACCTGCATTAGAAAGTTAACTAGTCGCAAGTATGCAGTAAAATGCAGTTGGGTTGTCGAGGTCAAAACACTATATGTAGCAGCTGTGAATCAAATAAACGTATAATAAATAATGTTATGTCATTTTTTACTCTGACACCCCCCCGCCACAAATTGCTTTAGAATCTGTGGGAAACACTGGACATGCACAATAAAAAAAAAAAAATTGCCTTCTTCATTTTTGTTTTGCTTTTCTCTCCATTGTACCGAACCGAGGTATGAACCGAACCGTGACTTCTGTGTACCGTTCCACCCCTAATATATATATATATATATATATATATATATATATATATATATATATATATATATATATATATGGAGTGTTGCGTGCATGTAGAGTTGACATTATGAGCTGATCTATTAAGCACCAGCCAAATTTTTTGTTATTTTGCATTGTATTATTATACAATAGTTATTATTGTTGCTGTTTAATCGTTTCAGTAATTTTCCAAGCACAAATGCTTACAATTGACTAGTTTCAGTCTCAACTGTAAGGATATGTGTGTGACACAGGGTATAGATCAGTTGTACAGCATTTGAGGTTCAAGTCCAGGTGGCTTGTGGCTTGGAGGTAGCGTGGTCGCCCCTCAACAATGAGATTGGCAGTTTGATCCCGGGCTTCTCCGGCCACGTGTCAAAGTGTCCCTGAGCAAGACACTGAACCCCAGGTTGCTTCCCGGATGTTGTATGTATAGCTGTCCACTGCTCCTACTACTAATTAAGAGTATAGTTTCATTTTGTTTCCGTTTTTGTTTGGGACAACAGCAGCAGTGTGATCTGTGCATCATGATAGCGAAAGGTCTCTAAGGAAGTGAATCCCACATTCATCCTCAATCAGACCTGTGTTACAGTGTTGACTCTTTTTCACACTAAACAAGTGCTGTGGTTGACGTGGACTTCGTGATCACACCACACATGCCAAACCCCTGCGCCAGAAGCTTTTATGTGCAGCATATCATGCCTGAAAAACGTTCAGAGCACCAGAGAGTGAAAAGACATTTGGAGAAATCCTTTTCTATGAAGACTAACTGACAGATTTACCAATTTCCACCCTTTCTCCTTTCTCTTGTACACTACAAAGCCTTTAGTGCTGCTGTAACAATGCAGCTTTCCGTCGAGGAAAATGATTTGTTTAAGCAATATTTAAATGAACACACATTTCCTAAGTGGATTAGAAAAGCACTTTTGGTTTGGAGGAAATTGTTTGTGGGGTTTATTCCATCATAATCAAACTGTGTTCATATCAGATTGCTCTTGTTAACAAAGTGGAACACATTTTGCACAACTGACAGAAGAAGTAAATTGGACATCTACAACCTGGCAGTTAGCAATGTACTGTATACAAGAACAATTTAACAAAACATCCTGGGCGATTTGTGAACAGTTTTTTTAATGTATCCATGTTGGAGGTAGATAACAACACTGTTATGTAATCTCAAACCTGTTGGCTCCTTAGACTGATCAGTTCCATGTCTTTCCGTCTCCATATTTCCTTTTTCTATTTGAGCTGTCTAACGCTGCGTTTCCACAGGCAGCTGAAATAACAGCAGAGCGGAGCAATTCACTTCATTCCATATGAGAACAGCAGTACGAGCGAAATCCGTTGATGGCGGCGAAAGTGCCCGGATGTTCACCGCTCTCCCTGCTCTCCCAAAGTTGACTCCGAGTCATTCTATGAGAGGGCAGACTCGCGAATGTGCCTCCAATTTATTGTATACACAAATGCTACATAAAAGATCGTAATTTTCCTATAGCTTACTTTATGATACGTCTTTGTATGACTACAGGGATGTTAACAGCTAGCTTGGCAAAAGGTTGTTCAGGCAGTTGGTGCTCCTGGTGGGTTTTTATAATTATTTGTTTTAGTAGTAGTAGCATTGTAGTAACGTTAGCACTGTAGCAATGACAACTAGCTTGTTGCTAGTAATATAATGTTATTCAAACTAGAGATGTTCCGATACCGGCTCCGATACTGCATAAAACGCTGGTATCGGTATTGGGAAGTACTGGAATTAATGCACCGATCCGATACCACGTAATAAAGCCCTAAAGAAATTCTACGTTAAAGTAGTTTATTTATGTTCTTTTTTCGTTATAACTGACTGTCAAACTGCATAATAAAAGAACGTTCTGTGGCATTCATGTTTCACAAAGAGTTTAACCTGAGCCAGACCGACAACAAATCATATCACATCCATACAGGGATAGTGTACAGTTCTTAAAACATAATAAAATATATGACACACTGGTATCGGATCGGTACTCGGTATCGGCCGATACGCAAGTTCAGGTATCGGAATCGGTATCGGGAAGCAAAAAATGGTATCGGACCATCTCTAATTCAAACTTAAGTAAACGCAACTTTTTAAGCAGCAAAGTGTGTGACTGCAGTAGAAAACTTACCAACCAGTTGTGTTAGGCCAGATATAAAATGATAGAAAACGTATATCAACACCAACAACTCAGTGTCTGCAAAACGTGTACACCGTCGGCATCACGTTGTGGTGGCACAATTCCACTTGAAAGCCGCTGTCTCGTCACGAGATAGCAGTTAAAAAACGCTGCCTGTGGAAACCCAGCGTAAGAGGGACAAAGTCATATATGAAAAAGAAACCCATTGACCGACATGGTCTGTCCTTGGATCCCTTTTTTGTTTGTACATCCCTTTCCCTGTCTGTATCATTTTATCTTACACTGTGAGAATTCACACATTATTGTGCTAAGGATTGCGCAGTGATAGCTGCAAGCTTATCTTCGCCAGGATGATGCTCAGTGAGAGACAACAAGGAAGCAGTGCGCGGGGGTGGGTGATAAGACAATATCCCCATTGAGATTGCAACATTCCTTGGGGCAAAACAGAGAGAAGTGGTCCTGGAACGCCTATACAGTAGCTGCCCTACATTCCTTGACGGCATGGCTTTAGAGACTGATGGATGAATAGCTGTGAGGGATCAATAGACGGAGGGATAGATAGATGCATGGAAGAATAAACTAAGGACATCATAGGTCGTGATGGGGGAGGGCAGGGGTTGGATCGGAAAATGATGCAGGGAGAGTGGGAAGATGAAGAATGATTGGATGAAACATCGCGGAAAATGTTTCAACAAAGGTAAAATAGGGATGCAGAGTGCTGGAGGGCAGAAAGGAGAGGATTGTGGAGGGATTCAACAGGATAAGGGGAAAAAACTGGAATTGGAGCTTGAGATGATTACATTGTCTTTTCATCAGAGCTCAACGTGCCACGACCACTTTTGAAAGGGAGTACATCTGCAGGATGCGTTTCTATTTGCCAGTTTTTCATTTCTGGAAAGAAAAGAAAAAGGCGAAGAAGCAGACTCTCGTCCGTGCGTTATCACAAGGGCATCTTTGTGGGCTGAGGCCTCTGTGTTTTTCTTTGTGAAAAAAATCAAAGCAGTGCACGCAGGAATAGATAAGACAGGTTCCATTTTGACTTTCAGTCACACTGGGGCTGATTGGATTTTGCAACAAAAAACCCCCCGGCTTGGCACCAGAAAAAACAAGTTTCATCACTGCCACTGCATACCATGACTGTACACAAACACCCAGTCTCACCCGAGGGTGACTTATAAGGCCTGGTATGCCATCAAAGACCTCCAGCCTCCAGTCAGGGAAAACTATGTAACATAGCACAGCATGCGAGCCAGACCTACACACAGGAAATGAGAGATTCAAGGTCTTTATTATTTTCTTCACCCTTGCCCCCAAAAGGAGCCAAAGAGGTTAGAAAAACACACGGTCACCAGGAGGGAAAATACGCCAAGAATTTATGTTTCCAGGTATTGGAATAAGATAACTGGGGCTAAGTTTGATGGGGCACTCAACAACAGAGGTATGATTGGCTGAGGATGTTGGGGGCGGGCTCGACGTTGATCAGCATCAGCTGATTGATTGATGGTCGCGGGAGAAAGCTAGGCTCCCTGGCAACGATTGGCACAGCGGTTTATCATTGACGTCCAAATCCTGTAACTTGATTGTACATTCAAAGTGGCTTTCATTTTGGGTGATTTAACCAGCAGACACTAAAAGATCAATCTACCGCTTCTTAGCAGTGGACAGTGCAGCCATTGTTATGTGGAGCAGACTCTGTCGATGCAGGGTACTGTAAGGAAAGAGAAAACAGAAGAATAGATAAAAGAGAGTGGAGAAAATCAGATATCAGAGCAGGTAGAGTAGAGAGAAGGATAAAGAGGAGAGGTTGAGGAGCAGAGGAGCATATGGTGTCCTTGCAGGTTTATTTTTAGGTTGCTACTCCTACTGGGTGATGAAGAGGAAGCAGTCGACTCTTTTCCACCCTGTTTCTCTTTCTCTTTTTTGTTTGTTCCTCCCTTGTCACACTCACACTGTCAGTTTAGTTTAGTGGGCATGTTGCATGTTGTGTTTCCAAAGCACTCTTAAAGCTGTTGAAATAATAATGAGTACAAAAAGCACTGGCAAAAACGCGAATAAAACAAAACCGATTCAGATATGTGTGTGACTGTTTATCTATAATAAAGCAATAGAAGGAAATAGAGAAACCCACTTTGTTTGCTTGATTTACTTGGTGTTATTTCCTCCTTTCTGTCCATTTTTATGGCAGACAGGAACAGATTTAACAGCCAGCTCTACCCCAGAGTCAAGAGTAATTTCTCCTTGTTGTCCAGACATTGAAATTACAGTGTATATTTTTCCAAAGTTGGAAAGAATGTCTCTTTATGTTGGTTGGACAAGGTTTTAGGAAGTTAAGTTTGTCTGGAGACTGAGGTCCATCTGTCTGCTGTCGGACTATGATCATTCAGTCGGTACTTCGTCATGGTCTTTTTAAGGTTTTTTTGTCAGGATTTAAGGTCAGTTAATCTTGAGCTGCATGTTGTTCCATTCGTGTTTTTGTTTTTGTTTTGTTATAAGTTGGTCTAATGTTCTGAGTCTCATGAGTGTCTTGTGTTTGGCTGAGGCTTGTGATGCCAACTGAGGAACTTGTGTCTTCTTAACAGGGCTTCATAATGTTAAGGAGTAGATTCATGTTTGATGTGTCTCCAGATGTTTTTAAATGTTAGCGAAGTGGGAGCTTTACTCTGGGCCTTAAATACTTTTGCAGAACTCTGAATGCAGAGTAACAGTAAGAGTTTTGTCCCAATAACTTTGTTGGCGAAACTACAGCCTCATTGAAACCTGAGTCCATTCCCATTAAGATACAGTATGTACTCTCAATGTTTTGTGGTGCTCTGCAATGCATTATTAAGTGTATTATATATATATATATATATATATATATATATATATATATATATATATATATATATAAAACACCTCTGTCATGAAATTCTTAGAAAAATATTTGTTGATTGCTTAAAAGTTGTAATAATTTGAAACCCATTAACTATTTAAGTGGAATTCAGATTTGAATTGAATCCTGATAGGGTATAAAATGAAAAACCTGAAAAAATAAACGTGTAAACCTAGGCAGTTTTTTTCTATTTGATTCCCAGCTATATTAAATTATACATACTTTACCTCGATGGGTTACCCTTAACCTAGATGTGTTACCTTTAACCTAGAGAAGGTTCAGGCCCCATTAGTAAAAAAAGAAGTGTGTCGTCTGCATAAAGGAGAGTTTGCCCTCTCTGTCTTAAAGGGGCTGTTCACCCCAAAATCAAGAATACACATTTTTCCTTTTACCTGTCATGCTATTTGTCAGTAGATTGTTTTGAAATGTCTGCCTTCTCTCCAATATAATGGAACTAAATGGCACTTGGATTGTGGTGCTCTACGCGCCAACAAAAAAAAAAATACATTTGAAGAACTCAACAGCAATGTCTCTTTCCAGAAATCATGACCCAGTTACTCAAGATAATCCACAGACCTGATTGTGAGCATGTTCATTTAAGAACTATTTTCTTTCCACCAAACTACATCTGACAACCGTAGTCCCTCATGGTCCGACATTGCTATCTTAAATAGCTCTACAGGTAAGAGGAATATTATGTATATTTGATTTTGGGGTGAACTGTCTCTTTTAAATTAGACCAGGTATTTGTAATTGTTTTATAACGTCCCAAACCCATTTACTAAAATATTGACAGAGCTAATCTTTTTTTCTCCAAGCTCTTGCTCAATTAAAGGGTAACCAAGAAAAGTTAAAGGTCCCATGACATGGTGCTCTTTGGATGCTTTTATATAGGCCTTAGTGGTCCTTTAATACTGTGTCTGAAGTCTCTTTCCCGAAATTCAGCCTTGGTGCAGAATTACAGCCACTAGAGCCAGTCCCACAATGAGCTTTCCTTAGTATGTGTCATTTCTGTGTCTGTAGCTATTGAGGAGGAGAGAGGGGCTCGGTTTACACCTATTTACACTGGGGGACCATAGGCAGGCTGGGGGAATGCATATTAATGTTAAAAAACCTCATAAAGTGAAATGTTCATGCCATGGGACTTTTATATTATTATCATTCTTTCAAGGTTGTTCAGCTTCTCAGAAAACCATGTAGAGTGTTTTATGAAGATCTATAATCTGTCCTACGTCCTCCTGTCTCTATCTTTGTCCCTCTCTATCTCCCCCACTCTGCCGCTGCCTCCCTCTATCTCTGGGGAAATGAATGGGGAGAATCAGATGCTTTTTCTTACCACAGATCTTTATCTTTTACTGGAAGCATGTACACTGTATATGTGCGAGTCCTGAGGACGTCCAGCATGGCTACATTTGGGCAGGCAGTAGGAACACTATTGATGGTTGGTTTACTGTTAGTAGAAGCGTTTATGGGAGGACACAGGCAGTAAAACAGCACAGGAAGCCACACACACACACACACACACACACATTTCAAGGGTGCTGGAAAAACCAACTACCTTGTAGGCAGTCTATCTCAAAGATGCAGTTGGACAGTTGACATTGCATTATGTAACACTATGATATGATACAGTGCAATAAAATAGATCAGTATAAGACACTACATGATCCAGTCCAGGACCATGATGAATATACTTGATGCAATATTATTTACTGTACCACCATAGATAATGTTTTACAATATACAGCACATTGTATATCTGTGAGATATGATATTACATAAAGCTCAGTATGTTCAAGGAGCCGCACCATGTTTTCTATCAAGTTTTTTTTTTTTTCCTGTATAACCTGTAATTGGTGGAGGTTGTTTGGGCCGTACATGGCCTGACAGGACAAGTGCAGACATTATTCAAGGATGGAAAAACTACTGCCATGTTCTCTGCATCTTTTTCAAGTAAAAAATTTTAATAATATTTTCCAAAAAAGACACTACAAGTTAACATCTATTAAAGATAAGGCAGTACAGGTAAGTGGTCTTTTGAGTAAATATACAAATGCTACATTATCTACCATTGAAACTTTACTTAACCCTTTGAGGTCTAAGGGCATGTTTACATAAATTTACTCTTTTAAGGTATTTGCATATAACTGATCTCCATGTGTTTCATATCAAAATGTCCAGAACAAACTCAGCTTTCCGTATAGTGGTGCCAACATTTTTTCTAGAGCAATGTGTAAAGAGATAATTTGGCGCTAAAGCTAAAAGGTTGATGTTGGCTTTTTGAAATTCCTCAAATTTCTTTTGAAAACAAACGTTAACTGCGGCTGTGTTGTACGAGTTGTTTCAGTGCTTGAAATGAGTTTACCAAAGTCTTAGGTTATATATGATTAAAATAGTAAATAAATGTCTGAAATGAAATTTTGTAATATCGCTTTTTGAGTAGGAGTTTTGTCAAACATCGTTTGGACGTGCGTCCAAGATGGTGCGTCTTTCGTCCTCGGAGGGTTAAATAATACAGCAAATCTCATGTATTATTTG
Organism: Sander vitreus; assembly: GCF_031162955.1. NCBI lineage: Eukaryota > Metazoa > Chordata > Actinopteri > Perciformes > Percidae > Sander > Sander vitreus. The sequence goes on along the minus strand of NC_135876.1, from coordinate 9,403,911 downwards.
CTAGAATTATATAAATGTTATGCAAGTGCAGGAAGTAGCATTCACATAGTTTAGAGATCCTTGTCTTCACTCATCATCCACCACAATTTTTGAATCCAAACCCACACAATTAGAGGCAATCAGTATTATAAGAGACCAGTACTGAGAAGCCTAGCACCCTGTACCTGTGTCGGAAAATCTGTTTTGTTTGCTATATAATAAATACATAGAGAAACTGCTTTATGGTGCAAATCTGGAGCTGGTAATTTCAGACTTTGCAGCACTGGCAGGTGGTGACTTGAGTTAAAGACCCATAGAGGAAAAAAATATTCCAGTGTGTAAGCTTTACTTAAGCTGAAGCTGCCAATTGTTTTTGGGAAATTGGTTTTAAATGTTGAGTAATATTAGCTGTGACAATAACACAGGTGTGCCATAATGGCTACAAAGTGTTGATCAATTACATACTAGTGTTTGGATTTGGTAGATACGGCACCTTTGTAACCTTCTTTATTGTGTGCCAAAATATCTTTGGTGGTTAACACACCCTGTTAGTTTAATTTCCAACTATGAATATTACTTCTAAGAGAGATAAGGGAATTAGCTAATTGCTCTCACACTTTGCACAAAAGAAATGAAATGAAGAGAAGAAAGCAGAGATAGTATCATGTGTTCCTGCCCACCAGGCTGCCACTAGAAATAGATGGCCGCCTACTGACAGCAGCATCAACTTCCACGTGGGCGGCAGTACTCTCTTCCACCCCCACACATGAATGCACGCACGCACACACACACACACACACACACACACACAAATAAATCACGCACCCGGGGAGGCTTGCCCTCCCACTAGTCAGTCAGATGCTTTCATAACCTCGTACCCATAATCCTTAGCAAACAAAAAGTGTAAACAGCCCTGCCTCATTCTGAGAACACACATTTTATCTCTTCGAGGAATGTCACTTGTGTCTTTAGTGATGTGTGATCCGTTTAACAAAAGTGCTTACAAAAGATGAAGTTTAGGTGTAAGCGCTGAGTGAAGTTAAAGTATCAGTTAAGGTGAAAGTGCTGAAAGAAGATAAAGACTGTTGAAGTTCAAGCACTGTGAGGAGTTGAAATGTCAGTCGGAGTGTCCGTGATAAGTTCAGCTGGAAGTGTCAGTGGAAGTCATGTTAGAAATTGGTGCCAGTTCAAGGGCATAAACTGAAAGATAATGGCTTCGGCTAAAGTGTTAGCACTGAAAGCAGTAAATTGTGTATGCGTAAATTGTACCTGAAACAGTTTAAAGTGTCAGTTGAAGTAAACTCATTGAAAGGACAAATATCAGTTGAAGAGAAAGAGATGCATGCAGTTAAAATATACGTTGATGTATAACCACTGAAAGCAGTTGAATTGTGAATTGAATAGACGTCTCGCTTTGCCAGACCCTCCTCCACAGTGCTGCGGAGGAGGGTCTGGCTAGTCCACACAGCATTCCAGGATGGTGGAAAAACTGGTTTATTGGCATTTCTTTTAACCAATCACAATCGTCATGGGCGGCGCTAAGATGGCCGAAAAGAAGGACATACGGCGAAATTTCCGGCAGCAACGGAGCAATTCCAGAAGTGGAAGGTCATGGGTATGGACTAATTGGACAGTAAAGTGGGATTTATGGTTCTGCGGTATCTCTACGCAGAACCTACGCTGTAGCCTATGTAAGAAACCTACGTCGTTGTGAACATTTATACCTGTGTACTGGCTACAGCATAGGGTCTGAATCCATACGTGTATCTATGTACGTACCTACGGCGTAGATTCAACGCAGAACTATTAATCAGCTTTAAAAGATGAAAGGAGTTAAAGAGTAGGAGCTGACAGCAGTTTAAATTAGGCGTGGGCCGCTATACGATATTGACGGTATGATAACCTTAAGCAAAAATATCACGGTTACACGGTATTGCGGTATTGCAATTACAGCTTTAAAATGTATTATTTTTTAAAATGTCTACTAAACTGCAGTTTCTCTCCTTGACCACAAAAAAAACAGCTCATACCTTAGGAACGGTATGACGGGAAATGTTAGTGGTTTTGAAACCTTGACTTTTTCAAACCGCGGTATACCTTGAAACCGGTAACCGGCCCATGCCTAGTTGAAATGTCAGTTGATGTGTCACAGTGTTTCCTCTATGTTGATTTAAATAGGGCTGCATTGTTAGAGTGCATGTCGGAGAATAGCGCGGACACACAAGGATAACTAGCCAGTTGAGATTGTGTGTGTACGTCCTTGAGAACTGTAAGTCGCATAACTTATGTTGTCAGTTCATTTAAGCCTGGTCTTGCAAATTTAAATGAAGTTAACTGGTGATTTTCGTTGTTTGTATTCTTCACCTGCGAGCTGAATTGCACGTGGCTGTTGAGTCGATAGCGATTGCTGAACGCCCTCGCCCACGTTTGTATTTTAGGTGCATTATTTACATGCTGAAGTAGTTACACTGCATTAAGATAATGTAATTAGTAGTGGGTTTATTGTTATTTGCTACAGAATGCTTAGCCTATATGTCAAGATCAAAGTTGGCCTATATAGTAACTCAAAAAATACAGTTCAATCACAACAGAAAATATGCCTCATTGTGTGTGTGAATAGAGGTGAATAAATATATTAGTTTGTGTTGCGAAGTGTCAGTTCCGTTTCATGGGGGGGGGAGGTGCGGACCTGCCCCCACTGCTAAAAAATATCCTAAAGGAAACACTGCGTCAGTGGTAAAAGTAGTTAAACTTTCAGCTGCAGTGGAAGCACTGACAACAGTTGTTACTTCAACTTTGTAGCAAGTATTGATGCGAGAAATGTCAGTTGGCAACTGTGGAAAAGCAGTGAACATTTTACTTTTTCCCCAGGAAGATAAGTAGCAAACCAGGCGTTTGTAAACGTTGAGGATTTATCGGTCAGTGGTAATCACTTGTTTGCTGAACTTAGCAGAGAATCTTAATGACCCAAGGAGGGTCCAAAGTGATGCTCTACAAAGTATGTTTACCTCGACCACATAAAAAGTGGAGCATTATTGAAGAAGTTTATTTGTACTATATTTTTCTGGCCTTTTGGGTTTTGTAGGTTTTTTGAAAATTCTGTCACCATTATCTCAGTCTAGTTTACTGATACAAGCTGAGTTGAGAAAGTTTTCTCCAGCATTTTTGTGGTGAAGTAACATTACTGTTGGCTGTTTTTTTCTGTGTCCACAGACACAGCTGCAGATGTGTGTGCGAACCATTGCTTGCGAATGCATTATTAATGATTAATGATCACAATATAATGTACACATATCCCTGTCTCGCTCACAGGTGCTGCACAGAGATAAACATGACAAGAATAAAGGATGTCCTTTCCTTGGCGGCAATGTTTTCCGCCTTTCTGCTGGTTTATTTACCTCAATTCCACTGGAACGGCCAATATTTGGATCCCTGGCAATGTTCCACACAGAATTTCAGTCTGTAGGAGTCTCTGTAAATAAATAATTACTCCAGTGTACATATGTTGCTCCCATCAGCTGGGGTTTTGTTCTCTGACAAGCTTGTGAGAATTAAGTGTAATAGATTCAACAGCACAAGTGTTGCTCAACCAATGTCAACAGCCTAGAGCGAGGGGAACATAGAGAGAAAGGGCCGGAAAATAGGGAAGGGATAGAAGACGAGGGAAGGGGAGAAAGCAAGTGGAGCAACAGACTGTTTATAGGATAGTGTTGTTCAATGGATAGTGCATGGTACCGACACTAACACTGCGTTGTTGACCGCTAACAGTAGGGATGCACTGATTGGCTTTGGGTATCTGCTGATTCCAAGTACGGATCAAGCTGCAACTTCCGGGCCTGAAAAGTGAAGCCAATGCGAAAGTGCCTTAAACCTTCATTCTATCTCATTCCCAGCAGGGGGCGACTCCACAGGCTCCAAAAAAGAAGCCTGTTTCTATAGAAGTCTATGGGGAAATGACCCTACTTCTCATTTGATATATTACCTCAGTAAACGGTTTCCTAATGAGTTTATGGCCTTAATCACTACTTTCAAGTCTTTTTCAATACAGCATTATGTTCATTTTGTAAGTCCCCTTTTTTAAAATTGATTATAAAGCAGGGCATGCTTCAGGGCATGGCTAAACGTCAATGTTTTCAGCTTAAACTTTGACCCTCTCAACGTGTGTTTTCACACGAAATTAATTTGAACGTTTTGGCCGCCTACAAATGTCTGCGATGGATAACTCACGCCAGAAGGTTGAAAATCGGCGACTTACCCTCTTTAGCGTTTTGCGCCATTGAAACCATACAGAACACTGGCTTAGATGCGTCATCCGCCCCAGCTCCGCCCTTTTGTCCAATTATGGTCACTTCTGGCTCCAAGATACCAGGATGGCGAAAAACTGTATCACTTCGCTACCATTAAAAAACTGGTAGGCTCTGCTCGGCTGAGTCTGTTGCAGCTCACAACCTGTCCTGCTGGATAATCTTCAGAAGAGCTATACATTTACTGAATTGTTATTTATTTATAAATCCTACAAGAAGCGGACATGTTTGTTGCATGTGCACGTATAATCATACAACATCAAATTTGATTGACGAGATCGGCCCGATGGTCACAGACATCCGACCCAGCTGTTTGAGTCATTATCAGATCAGTGCATCCCTAGCTTACAGTGGCGTGTTTGTAATTTAATAACAGTATAACTTATTTCATCAGATGGGAAAAGGATATTTTACAGTAACTTGAATGCACCACGAGGCTGACGAGGCAAGTTTCAAGTAAACACACCGTCTGGGATGTTTTTCCGACAACGGCAGCTGCAGACTGTTGGACGTCCCGTTAAGGCACCGGTGCTGTATTAGCACCGGGTCTCGGTACCCAAACATAGTCATCACTGGTATTTTTCAAATATCAAACATGATACACAGAAAAGGTCAAATAAAGTGATAACTTTGGTGTGAAGTGATGGAATTTCAGGGAACTTTACCAATTTATCACATTTTTTTATCACATTAGATGGAGTTTTCCATTTTTATTTGTAGACTGAGTATTGGTGGCAGGGCAAATACATTATCTACTAACAACGTTTTAATCTAAAATTATGCCTGCATTAAACCAGAAAGGAATGACATTTTGACTCCAACTTGGTTCTTGGAATTTCACATGTGAAAACCTTGGTGTTGATTTCCTGCACTTTTGTTTGTTCAGTGTTTTTTGTTCGTGTACTGCTGCTGTGACGTGAATTTCCTTCCGGGGATAAATAAAGTGTCTATCTTTATACTTGTGGTCCTGTAAGTTGATTTGGTTTAATGCACCAAATGGCACACTGTGTGTTTCCGTTTTGTCTTGTGAGGGTATGTTGGAAGCAGACAGTGTGTGAAAGTGAATCGAGCAGAATGCAGCCATTGTACTTTGGCTGCATTCTTCACAATGGTCACTCTGTCAAGTCAGCCACACAGCTGTGTTTTGACAGCCAGCCGAGCTGTGTGTGCCCAGGGCCCTCTGAGCCAGGCACTGAACCACTGGGCAGAGATTCTCTGGCAGCGTGTCAGTGCAACACAGCACTCCTGGACGGCCGTGTTCTCACCGCTGCCTCTCTGCACTTTTTCTTTCTTTTCCTTTTCACTTTACATATCTCCAGCTTCCTTCAAGGTGAAGTTTGCTCTGATTTCTGATGACATACCAGCTCAGAGAAAAAAACATCCAGTGTCAGTATTGTGAACTTCACCTCAGCTAGTGGATAACAGCTGATTTCCTTCCTTTTCCTGCTCTCCGCTGTTGAGCGCTCAGCCAGTGTCAGGGACAGTGAAGCACCTACAGTAACAGCATGGTCACCAGCTTAATTCACATCTTAGCTTTTTTAAAACCATCTTTTAATTAAAGCAATTTTCAAGTTTGAATTGTTTTAGATAAGGTGTGACCCCTTCCATTCAATGTTACTGAGGTTCTGCATGAACAGTACTTTGACACAAATGAAAGATTTGTATCAGCGCTCCTGTGAAATAGGATTGTTTCCACTCACAGGGCTGTGGGGGAACATCAGAAAAAAAGGTTAGTAACCTCTGCCCATAAAGCGGTACTATTAACACCTTTTTGCATTTACTTGACCATGCAGCGCAAGGTTTTCCAGGACCATTCCTGAACATGCAGTGTCAGGGCGTTGTGGGAGCTGAACAATGGGAAACTTTTGAGGTCCTCTGGGACAGAGAGCGTGCCTATGCTTGCTTAGACTTGGACGGGAAAACAACAGCAATGAGATAACATCAGTAAAATAGGGCAGCTGTTTTTCCTAAGAAAGGGTGGAGTTAAAATGGTCAGTCTCTGCTGGGCATCCTCATCTGTACAATAGGAGGTTGTTATGGCTTTGTTTGTGGGCTTTTGCTAGTTCAAAACGTAAAAAACGCAGATCTGTCCATTCATTTTGAATGGTGGTAGTGCGTTCAGTCTGCGGCGGGGGGGGTGGCAGGGGTTGTTGCAGGTGGGAGCCAGAGAAAACCTGAAAAGTTGATCCATCCATCTTCGTCCGATTATCCGGGGTCGGGTCGCGGGGGCAGCAGCTCCAGCAGGGGACCCCAAACTTCCCTTTCCCGGGCCACATTAACCAGCTCTGACTGGGGGATCCCGGGGCGTTCCCAGGCCAGGTTGGAGATATAATCCCTCCACCTAGTCCGGGTCTTCCCAGAGGTCTCCTCCCAGCTGGATGTGCCTGGAACACCTCCCTAGGGAGGCGCCCAGGGGGCATCCTTACGAGATGCCCGAACCACCTCAACTGGCTCCTTTTGACACAAAGGAGCAGTGGCTCTACTCCCGAGTTCCTCAATTTTTTGAGAAATGCAACCAGCGATCAGACTTGTCAGTCTGTTTTGAGGCGGTGAGAGAGTCCCGTACAGGAAACCACCCGTACAGTCTCTGCCTCTATCGCTGCAACAAGAAGGTTTTGAAACACTATGAGGGTAAAAAAAACTAACGAAACACAAGCACTGAACTGCCCAGGAGTTTGTGTAACAGCTGAATGTTTGCCAAACAACATAGCACAGCCACTCCGTCTCTTTTCTTTCTCTCTTTCTCAGTGAAATAATGCTGCATTCAAGTGCGGTCATGAACGTCGTGATCTGTAAACAATCTGGAAAATAATAATTGTGAAATATAAAGTTTACTACAAATCGCCATATCGCTGTTTCCCTGTCTGAACACTGCCTTAATGTCTAACGGGGTATATGTTTTTCGAAAGCTTCCCTGACTGGAGAGAAAAAAATGTATCGCTTCATAGCCGTGGTAATTTGGACAAATTATGAGCATCCAAAAGCTGAGGAAAAAAACTGAAGAATACAGAAGCCAACAAGTGGACAGCCTACCGGTCAGCCATGCTTTTAGCTGACATCAGATGTCATGTATTGAGTGAACCACGGGCGCTTAGTTAAACAGTAAGGAAGCAGAGAGGGTTACAGACCCCCGGAGGCCTGCGCTGACAACCTGAGCTATTATTGCAATTGAACAGCGGTGTCCAGGGCCCAATATCTGATTTGTGGGCCGGCGTGTGTTTGTCTCTGTGTGTTTATGTCTGAAACTCAGTATTCCCATGCCACATGTGCCCCCAGCCAGCAGATGGGCTGTAGCAGTAGTGGCATGTGCAGGGAGCCAGTAAATTATGGAGAAAGAGCAGGTAGAGGTTTCTGGTTTCTAATCACAACCCCTGTTTACTTTACTGCAACCCTGTGGGGAAAGACAGGGAGAGCTACTTCTCATCATAAATCTCCAGTGACTCTCCTCCTCCACCTCTTCCACTTTATCTTCCCTTTTTTATTTTTCTGGGTTTTTTTTTTCTTCTGCTTGGCTGCACACACATCTCATTAGCAGCAACCTTGACCTACCCTGAGGAGAGAGTCAGCAGACTGCTGCCACAGGCTGCCACTATGATCATTGCCCACTTAACATGGGGAAAAAGTTAATTTAACGGGTCTGGATTTTTTTTATATATATATATATATATATATATTTTTTTTTTTTTTTTACATCAAATGTAGCTTTTATGAATGCAATTGTTTCTTTGGATGCCTTCTTATTATGCTAAATTCCTGCTCAAACCAGCACATGGCATAGATGATAATGACGAAAAATAGGACTTTTTCTCCCAATTACAAAAAAAGTGTTGCCCTCAAGTGGGTTATCACACAAGCCCTGCACAGCTTAGTAATGTATTTCATCTCCTGGCATTGTTTTCTTCAGCTGTATCCTGCTGTTGAAGCCCTCTCACTTTATTTTCTGAGATACAGCCACTGGCAGGAAGGTGATGTTACAAATGCCAGGGTCAAAGATTACAGTTGTGTAATTCATCATCTCCATCGTTTGTAATTGCAGGAACATTGGAACATCTCACAAGATAACAAATAGTCCCGAGCCTTATCGTTTTCCTCTCCTTAGTTTTTCCCCTTCTCTTAATCATCCTGTGTTTTCCCCCACTTTTTCCTCATGCGTTGTATCACTCCAAACACCCATTCTTTTCATTTTACCTCGTCTTTTTTATTGCTTTATTTAGCTACTCTTTTGTGTCTTTGTCTCCCACTCATCTCTTCCTCCCTCCCGTAACTTTGTCTCTCGCCTTCATCTTGCTTCTTTTCTCCTCTTGTACACTATTCCCTCGCGTTACCTCTTTCTCTTTCATGCTTCGCTGTCTGCCTCATACTAGGGATGTAAATCAGCTATACAATATTTGCCGATGTCATGTCGATTTGATTCAGTTCAGGGGCCTGCGACCAATACGATACCATGAGCCTATTTAACACAATCAGTTCCATTTATATATATATTTATTGATAATTTCATTACTAAGGTCTTTCAGACATTCAAATTAAAAACAAACTACCCTCTTTAATAAAAAGAACGAAAATTGAGTGGGAATTTCAAAATAAAGGCGCATCCTGAAGATGACAATATGTATCGATATTTTAAACTTTGTATCGATAATAGGGCTGTCAATTGATTTTTTTTATCTAATTAATTACATACTCTGTGATTAAGTAATCGAAATTAATCGCATACATAATTAACGGTGCCTGAACCGATACTTTTTAAGAAAGTAAGAAAAGAAAAAAAAAGGGTACTAAACAACAGTCGGTGACATTAAAGAACGGCTTGTTTATTGCTAAGGCCATATGGTCAAAATGAAATGATTTAATAATAATGTATAACAATAACAGTAACTAATTTCAGTAGTAAATTACTGTTGAACCATCAGATGGGAAAAGGACATTTACAATAACTTCAAATGCACCACGAGGCTGTAGTTTACCAGTTTCATTGAACGCACCGGCTGTGTTGTTTCTCCGACGGCAGCTGCAGATTGTTACATCCCGGTGTTGAATCCTCTACAGTAAAACACAGTCAAACTTTACACCATTTAGCGTTAGCTGTCAGCATTTTAACCGTGTTTAATCCAGCTACTAGCTAGCGGTAGGCTAACGTTAGCTGCTGTCGAGTATAGTGTTAACTAGCGTCACGTGCAGCGGTGTTTGTGTTTCAGAGCATCAGAGAGAAGCGCAGACATATCAGTGGCACCAGATTTCGATAGCCAGGGTCGGCAGAAAGAAGATTTTTACAAGTAAATGTTCCAATTAATAATCCAGGCAGAACATTCTCGTCTCCCTCCTTCATTTTACAGTCCAATGGTGGCTAGAACGGTTCCGGGTCAAACGTCAATATGGAATGGATTAATCTGCGTTATTTTTTTTAACGCGTTATTTGTTCTCAGGTTAATTAATCGAAATTAACGCGTTATTTTGACAGCCTAATCGATAATATTGGATCATTAAGGATTGAATCGATGCATCGATCCAGATCAATGCATCGTTATACCTCTACCTCATACCATCTCTCTCCACTCTCTACCATCCCCTGTGTAGGCTCTGGCTACACCGTCCATCCAGCTGATAATTAGCCAGGCAGTATAAATCTCCCCGGCTTTGTTTGTGGCCCCGCAGCGCACAGGACGTCCCTGTCCACCACAGCGTGACTTACATAACCAACGGAAGCAAAGTGACAACACTAACATTAGATGGCCCTAGGAGGCAGAAAGGCTGACTCAATTTTGTGAAAGAACAAGACGGAGATGGAAAAAGACAGACGGAAAGTCCATCACTTTCCTCGTGCAGCTGATGTGACCAGAGCATCTGTAGTAGCAGGACCTGCACTGGTTCAGCGCTTATGTACTCGTACTGCATTTGTCTGCATATTTAATGAGTTATTTCTTTAAAAAAAAAAAATTATATTTGGCTTCTATGGTTTAATGATACCAAAATGATTCATATCCCAAATAATGCATATTTTTTTGTAGATGGTTGCTATGATTTTTCTTATTGATAACATTCATTAAAGGTATTATTTGTTATGCATTAATGCATTAAAATCTATGGCAGACCATTTGTGAGTACAGCATAACACAGCGGAATGAACTCCATTCACAGTCCACACACTGACGAACTGTGTAAGCTCACTTTGATGACATGTACAGAGTTATCATGAGTTGTATAGTGCATTAAAACTATGGAGGCCTTTTAGTCCTACTGTACGTACAGCTTAGCAATTGTATACACTAGAAACTCAAATTAAAATCTCGAAATGCTCAATTTTGATGCAATCATGATGTGCCACCTCCTTAAATTTATTATATATTGCTACACATGGTTTTCATCAAGAAATTCAAGCAGTCAGATGTATATGAACGCCCATTTTTTTTTTTGCATCTGCTCTTAAAAGGCACTTCCTGAATGTAGCGGAGTCTGAACACAGCAGACAAGAGGCAAAAACTAAAAATGAACAAGCAACATCATTAGGCAATAAGCGATTATGGTCTGTCACTGCATCGATGCAGAATCATCCACGTCCGAAACGCGATGCATCGATGCAATGATTCATTTGAACACCACGACTGATGTGTAGTTTATCAGTTACAATATTTACTGTAATGCATTGCAGTCTAATGCAGAAGTGTTGAAAGCCTCCATTCACTCCCATTACATCTATAACTCAGCCAATACATTAGGGTCAATGAGTTTTCATATTCAAAAACTAATTCAAAAAGGATTCCAGTCAGCATCAATGCAGGGAATGCTTCTGTAGTTGAATGTGTTGACAGACACATCTACCATTTAAAAACTACCAGTTATCACATTTCTGTACAATAATTGCACTAGCTTCTAGGACTGTGTATTGGCAAGAATCTGGCGATACGATACCTATCGCGATACATGGGTCACGATTCAATATATTGCGATACTGTATGTAAGGCGATATATTGTTTTTTTTCAGGCATAGCTACATTGTTAGCTTCTATCAAAAAGTCAGGCACTGCTAGGTAAGGACACTAGTGGTGCGTCTCACTGTCTTACATGAATATTTCTGAACGTAAAAAAATAAATAAAATCAATATTGCCTTTTTGAAAATCGATACAGTATTGTAAAATAAAATATCACGATACTCAAGTGTATCGATCTTTTTTCTTACACCCCTACTAGCTTCTGTACCACAATTAATTTGACAATGCTATTTTGACGTTTAAAACTGCTTCATTGCACACTGTTAGTCCCCTGCTCCCACTAAAGTGACGTATAGTGGAATGTAAAGAGAATTATGGGTGAGGTGAGAAAGCCAAGGAGTAAGAGATTTACAAAGAAAAGTGGTGTAGGAGTTTAAATGGGAATGAGGTGTTGAATTTAGGGCTTTGATTTGCAGTCAGTGGGAGCCAGACAGGAATTGTGGGAAGAAAAGGTCTGACAGGGGTAGGATGAGCTTGATGTGGAGGATCGATTGGCTCTTACACTTTTGGACATCCAGCTGTTTCTTACCTTAAGGTCCTAGTAGGAGAAACGGCTGCTGGTTGCATATATTCCTCAGATTCCTTTTTACAAAGCCATAATAATGTATCATGGATAACCATAGGAGATGGCCTGAAGATCGGGTGACCCTGTTTCCTTCAGAAGTGATTCCAAATGCACTGAGCCCTTTCTCTCTTCTCTTTATCTCCCTTCTCCTCTGCACCTCTCTTTATTTGCTATAAAATCTTATCTCCAGACACTTCAATATTACAAGCTTGCATACATTTTGCCTCAGTTTCTGTACTTTTACTAGCCATCTACATTCATTGGAAGAATTTGGCTGAAGAGTAGTGCTTTTTCAGCCTATCTGTCCTTTTACACCCGTGCAATGAAGTCCTTTACATCAGCGTTGTTAAAGACTTGCTGACATTAATACAGTCAAATATCAAAATAGGCCATTTCTCTGTGGTAGTCTGGCCCGTAAATTCTTAAGCATTTTATTGTACCTGCTAAGAAGTGATCTGGTTATTCATGTGACAGATTTGCAGCAGATAAGTGCCTCACGCTAGCAGGAATTGCAATGAATAAGTGATGCTCTATTTCATTCCCGGCGAGTCTCTCAGTGTGATAAGAAAGAGAGGGAAAGGTAAAACTGAAGAGAGATGGCAGCGGAGAGAGCATCGGAGGAACAAACCTTGAAATAGAGGATTTTAGATATTGTGCAAAACATTTGACCAGTTCAATTCTAAATTCCTATTGGAAAAAGCCCTATTTTTTTTACCAAGGTTGAGTGTCTTTGTGATTTTAATGCCTTCACAATTTTACAACGTTGTATTCATGAAAGAGTACAGTTATTCTGAGACATCCTTGGAATCACATTAATAGCTTCCCACAGACAGCCAGTGTACTATTATAAATTATACATAAGACATAGCAGTCTAACCCTAATTGTATACCCATGTGTTTCTCAACAATGATGATACGTTTCTTTATGAGTTGGATCCGACAAATTGGCGAAACATCAGAGAGGAGGAGTGTTTTTTGTTGTTGTTTTGGTTGCCAGTGATGTAAGTTGAAGAAATTGAATGGGACACGGAGGGGCGGCTTTAAATCCCAAATATCCCAAAACTAATACAGTTGGGATTGGGTTGGTGCTTGGCTGTCAGCCACAGAGGGCTTTGGAGTCAAAAGGTCAACCAAGTGTAGTCATCGGCTTACCACAGCTCCAGACTAATTACAGAGCGCTAGATTTTCTGTGCTGTGTGTGTGTGTGCGTACGCGCGTGTATATATGAATGTGAACATGTGTGTAAGCCTGTGTAATATTTCCTCTTATAGTATATAGTGTCTGTGGCTCGCACCATAATCCACTCATGAGGTGCATAAATCATGGATTATCTATGCTCACACACACACATTCACATATGTTTGGATACATATTATAGCGAGGACCGCACATTTTATTGTCAAACCATGAACTAACCCGATACTTTTCCCTGTTTATTTAAATCAGGCAGTACAAAACTTTATTTTGAAGGAACCACACTGCCACTGCCAGCCAGAACATGTGCAACTTGTGAGCGATATATAAAGTGCTACAAACTCACTTACAGTGGAGCAAAGCAATAACAGACTGCTCTCTCTTTTTCTCTGTCCCTCCTCTTCCTTTCTGTTTCTAGGTAACGATTTGTTCCTGGTGGCGGTCCATGAGCTCGGCCACGCGCTGGGCCTCGAACACTCCAACGACCCCACGGCCATCATGGCTCCTTTCTACCAGTACATGGACACTGACAACTTCAAACTGCCCATGGACGACCTGCTGGGCATCCAGAAGATTTATGGTAAGCCTCCTGGCTTCATTTAGATGTACAGATTACCTATCAGTCCAGTTAAGGTCTTATTTACCAAAGTTGAACTTTAACCAAAATAAAACCTTAGATTTAATCCACCCCTGCAAGCAAATCCACCAATTGTTGTGATTCAATTGAAATAAATTGATTTCACAGCAAACATTTTATTTGGTGTGTGCGAGCCTGACATTTGTCATCATAACTGGAATAATGTATTCTATGTTTTTCTAACCCAGTTATAGCACAAGACCACTTTGATAACCAGATAAAGCACACATCCGAGATCAAGACTTCAATTTTAGATCAAAGGAGGCAAACACGCTCTTTCCTCAGAGCACCTACACATTTTCTTATTGACACACATTTGGAGCTGTCAGATGCTGATTGCAGTGCTTTGTCTACTCATAAAGCTGATGTAGCTCTGGGGGCCGGTGTCTAAGAAGTGTGAAATTCAATTTGACGGTAACAGATTTATGTAAGCATCAGTGTAGTCTTCATTTTGACACTCTCAGAGTTGTATTAGTGGTACATCGGGGCGGATGTTGCTAAGACCTCAATTTTGGCCGTGTGCTTTCTTTTTTCAATGTAATTAGTTGCGGAGGAACCCATCATTTTTAGATACATGAATTTCTACATTCACGTTGTCGCCCTCCACCTCAGTTTGACATCCAAGTTCAAAAACAACTTGGTGGGAAGTGACAGTATTGTCCCGTACAGCTGTCAAGGCTGTAAACCAGTCACACTCCGCTGAGATAACTACGGTCTGTCACATGAATGGCTGCGCGCACACACACACACACACACACACACACACACACACACACACACACACACACACAAAAAAAAAAAAAAGAACCTGCCATCTGCTTACATGGTCAGGGCTCGTCCCTCTGGGAGTGACAGACCTGGGCAAGCGATCAAATCTCTCCTCATCCCTCTCTCTTTAACTCCTCTCCGCTGCCGCCCCTCCCTCCTCCTCTCTGTTGTACCAAGAGTTGAAGGGCAGGACAAGTGATGGCAGCTCGTCTCTCAGTCTATTTTTTTTCCAGCAGTAGTTGGCCTCCTTTTCTTCCTCGTGGCAACAGCGATGTGGAGGCTAAACAGGGACAGTTTAGATGAATTAGAGGGTGGTGACGTCAAGGTTGAATAACACCAGATGTGAACGGGTTACCAATAAAGAGAATTATGGGTGAGGTGAGAAAGCCAAGGAGTAAGAGATTAACAAAGAAAAGTGGTCTAGGAGTGTAAATGGGAATGAGGTGTTAGGGCTTTGATTTGCAGTCAGTGGGAGCCAGACAGGAATTGTGGGAAGAAAAGGTCTGACAGGGGTAGGATGAGCTTGATGTGGAGGATCGATTCGCTCTTACACTTTTGGACATCCAGCTGTTTCTTACCTTAAGGTCCTAGTAGGAGAAACGGCTGCTGGTTGCATATATTCCTCAGATTCCTTTTTACAAAGCCATAATAATTTATCATGGATAATAATAACAGCCAAAACTTCACTGGATATGTATTGGCTTCAAAACTTATGAAAACCTTTAGCCGCCTGCAAGTAATTATAAATAATAAAGACAGATCATATATAAAAACAAAAAAGCAAAATGATTCTGTAAAGAAAATGGCGTACTTCCTGTTTACACAGCAGCACTCCAAATATCACATAATTCTGATAATTACACTGAACATTCTCTCAGCACCTAAATACTGTATATAAAAGGCCAGTAATCGGCTGCTTAGTATATTAGTAAAGAATCTAATAGTACACTAAATCAAATGTATCAATGTGTTTGAGTATGTAACACACTTAGGCGCGTGTCGCAAATCCATACTACATACTAATTATATTCTATACTAATAGTACATTGTTTTAGTAGTTAGTGTACATACAAATCAACATGCTTACATATTTAACACTCATCAGGGAGGGTCTACAAATGTATTAAGTTGCATCATGGGAATTGTAGGATCCAGTTTTTTGGGGATCTTGACCCATATTAGGGATTAAAAGGTAGGACATCGCAGCTTCTGCTGCTGATCTTTTATTTTTTTATTTTTATGCAACTCATGTGAGCCCCCAGATTTTATGGAATGGAATTGCTGGATTACCCCTTTAAAGACACTCAGAAAGGCTCTTCAGACTCCTTTGTTTTCAGTCTAGACTATTGGTTTCCATTGATGTGCCGTTGAGGCGCAGGAGTAGCCAATCACCTCACCAGCTAAACTCACTGATTAGCTTCCTGCTCTTTTGTTTAAAGTGTACTAATCAGTGAAATGAGCTGCTGCAGTGATTGGCTTGGGCCTTGATAGCATTTTATGTGACCACTAGTCTAACATGAAGACTTGAAGATATCCGGATCATTGGGGAAAAGATTTCTGGAGTAGTGGCTAAAATTAGACTGAAAGACTCCAAATCTGTCAGATGCCTGCCATGTTTAATAGTCATAGTTTTGTGCATGTTTTTGTACATTCCCATCTGACTGTGAGCCCTACCAATACTTACATAACAGCAGAGTGCTTTGGCTCCACTAATCTGGGATGTATTTCAGAGGATTTCATTTAGTCAGTGAATGGAATCTCTCACGTAGACCTGCTGATCAGTTGTGCGGACTGGTGGATGTCTGGCAGAGCAGCGTTCCCTCTTTATCCGATGATCAGCTAGTGTGTCAACTAGTTTGGTGGTTTGCCTTCATTTCTTTGTTTAATTGCTAATTATAGATTGACTCCTTTAGTTAAATACTTGGTTGTTCATTCAGTTCCTTTTTTAATCCTCTTTTCATTCACTGACTTGTAAACAATTTGTCGAGTCATTTAATCATTCATTCATTCATTCATAACTCCTGAATGTTTACAGTAGATTTCAAGCTCATGATTTATACATGCCACCAGTACTCATTGATACTTTTCATGAGTTCATATTGCAGACATCTATTCCTGCATCCGTTGGCCCCAATCAACACATGGCAACTCATATCCTGGTTTTCACAGTTACAGTGTGTTATTCATGGGTTGTCATGTGCTCAATTATTCAGACACACAACCCACTCGCTTGGCCTCGCTCTGTTTTTCCTCTGTATGTCTCTCGCCCCCTTTCTCTCATGTAAATCATGAATGTGAAATGACGCCAAGGCATGTCTGGGCCTCCCGTTTGCGAGGACATTTTTATCTCTACAGTATGTACATTTTTATTCCGTAGCCTATGCTTTTTGTCTGTTTTATTAATCTTAACATATCATATTATGCTTTGGTGAGCTGAATCACTAAACTTGGCAGTGTTAAACTTGCAAGAACTCACCTTCTTTTTCTATCTTCTCCTTTATCTCTCGTGTGTTATTTCTTTGTCTTCAACTCCTTGTTGCTATTTCCTCTTCATATCTTACCTCATCTTTTGCCAGTGTAGTTCCAGTTACAGGTGAATAAATGTAGCTTGGCTTAAACATTTGGCTCTCCTGCATGCTCAGGTGGCTCGTTGGCTGTAAATGGCACAGTAATAATGAAAGTGGTTGACACTAAATTTGCATGCATGTTTACAACCCTAAATATCTAAAAACTCTTGCACATATAAACTAGTTTTCCTGCTCAGGGCTAATGTGTTCAGAAGAGCGGGAGAAGAGAATGTTTTTGAAATCTGCCTACAATTATTATCTCTATCCTAAATTAGTTTTCTACTTTGCCTGATATACCCTTGCTTCATTTGATTGAATAGTTTGAAAATAATAAAGACTGGGGGGAAACTGCTAACCTGGCTCTGTCCTAGGGTTGCAAAATCCTCCAATTACCTCTAAAGTTAACTAATTCACATGTTACGTCTTGTTTGTTTGATCTGTATGGTCCTGACAATTCTTTGGCCAGTCGCAGTGACTTCCTGGAGTCTTGACGTCACTCTGGTAGGCAAGCAGTCACCAATGGTTGCCTGGCAACGTTGTGTGTTATTCAGTGATGCTCGTAATTGGATTTTGTTACCATTGGACCAACAGGCTAGCTGCTTCCCTCCATTTCCAGCCTTTGTGCAGAGCTAAGCTAACCGGCTGCTAGTTGTAGCTACATATTTAGCGTACAGACATGATAGTGGTATCAATCATCTTACTCTCAGCAAGAAAGCCAATATGCGTTGTGATGTCGTTTTTCTTTGCAGCAGGCGGGGTGTAGGGCAGAGAACAGCCACAACGCAGTTGCAAGCAAACAGAGGTTTTTATTTTAGAGCAGTCTTTTTCAGAAAATAGTCCAACGCAAAACAGTACATACAGTGCGTCTCTCAATGCCTGAGCACCTGCTTTAATCAAGGGACCGAGGCTGTGCGGTGCATTCTGGGACCTGTAGTTCGGGTAGCGGCCATCTTGTCATGGGGTAGCCACTCCTGTAGAGGAACATAGCGTCCCTCTACTACACGTCCCCTTCTGATGCCACAGCGTATTTCCCAAAATGTCAAACTATTCCTTTAAGAGATTTGTTTACAGTTGTTGAAGGAGAGTTTTAACTTGTGAGAAACTCAGATTCACATTTAATATCTTACATATGCACTTAGCTGCATCCATTGCAATGTGTTTACAGTATATTGTTGTTCTTTAGTAGGGTATGACAAGGTGTGGTCTAAATTAAACGACTTGCCCCCAGACATCTCTGGTTGCAAATGGTACGTGTTGCAGTTCTATGTATCACGACAAGTGAGATATTTTCCTCTGACTGCCTCCAGGACCTCCTGATAAGCTTCCCCAGCCCACCAAGCCTTTGCCAACGGCGCCCCTTCCTCGCTCCCATCCTCCATCAGACCCCCGCAAGCCAGACAGGCAGACACGACCTCCGAGGCTGCCCCCAGGAGATAGGCCGTCCCACCCCAACGCTAAACCCCACATCTGCGATGGAGGCTTCAACACCCTGGCCATACTGAGGAGAGAAATGTTCGTATTCAAGGTAAGTGACAAGTCTGTCATATCAAAACAAACCCGGGGCAAATTCACATTTTGTTTGTTTTGAAGAGTCATTATTAACCCTGGAGCTGTTTTATCCACATTTGGATTTCTTAGCGGTGTGAGAGCACAGCAATCAATTGTTAGAGGCCAAACAAACTTGTCAGATCTTGTTGAAGGGTAGTTTCATATCATATTTTCAAACCAACAATATATGCCCGAAGCGAGTCCTTTCCTGCATGAGATTTACTGCTATAACGTGTAACGTAATTGGCTAATAAATGCAACCAAAGAACGACTCATCCCTTGAATCAGACCAATGGAAATGGCCTGCAGGTTTGAATACACCCTGTGGAGAGAGAGAGAGAGAGCTTGCTAGAGAGCTTCAAGGATTACCTAAATATACAGAGTGGGAGCTGTTCTACTAATCTGCTTCATGTTCAGTATTTGCATATTGTGCATAATGTGGGAATGGCTCACTTGGATGTAATATAAATTATTTGGTTGATTTTGTTTTTTTTGTTTTCTACACGTTAGTAGAAAAGAGAAAATCTGACACTGTGTTTATAGCTTGTAGAAATATGGCGGACTCTCCTCAATCATCTTAAAACGAGTAGCTGTGTATTCCAGTGCATAATTAAAGCAGCTATTATGTCTAAAAGGAGCTCTTTCCAGATTACTTTAGGTCATTTGAGCAGGAGTTTGGGAGAAATGGATGTTTTACTAAGAAGAAACGCCATGCCATGCACAGTGCAGCACAGGTTTTCGCTCTCCCAACAAACTCAGCCTGGTTTTCATTCTCATGCAAGAGAAAAAAGTGTACACATGTCCCTTAATGCATCTTTATCCTTGGTCTAAGCTCGTAAGCGCAAGACCTTGGCAACATGCGGTAAGCAACAGAGAAAAACCTTGGGGCAACACAGATGTCCTGTGTTCACCACAGAAAGGAGAACGAGTGCGTCTGATGCTTTATGTGAGTGTAACTGTATTTTTCTGGGGATATAAATAGATAGTATTCAATGGTTAAATGTGAGGCTTGTGGAGCCAGGGGGAAAACCCCTTGCTGTCCTCTCTCACCCTTCTCTCTGAGTGTTTTCTTTACACTCAAATACATAAATCCAGCTTGGAACAAGAGCTGTTACTTGTGAAGATATTTAACCAAAATTACACTGTTCACACTGTCTCTGTTTGTGTGAATAATATCTTCTAAAGGCTTCGGGGGAGGCAGTAGCTCAGTCTGTGGGGAGTTGGTTTGGGAACCGGAGGGTCGACGGTTCAAGTCCCTGTACGGACCAAAGTATGGAGTGTGGATGACTAGCTGGAGAGATGCCACTTCACCTCCTGGGCACTGCCAAGGTGCTCTTGAGCAAGGCATCGTGTGTAGTGCGTTCCAACAAACAGAGTTTAACATTTTATTTTCCCCACTGGGGATCAATCAAATTGTGTTTATTAGTCTAAATACAGCCTCTGTCTCTATCACGTTGGTGCCTGCAGTAGCTGCTGTCACCCTTTAGTACTCCTAGGGCAGCAGCCTGATCCGAGGGCGTGATGAGCATCATGGGATTTCTGCTCAGTGGTGCTGTGGCGACCAAAAGGATGTTCCGCATCAGCCAACCTTTTTATTTAGTTTAGGAAGTGAAATATACAAGGCCAGTTTGGCTCTAAAACACATGTAGTGTATCTATGGGTTTGAAATGGAATTTAGGTGCATTGGTGCAAAGAATGATGTCTGTAGTGTGAGCATGCCAGTCCTTCTACTTTAATTTGTCATAGCTAATCAAACGTTGCTTTGATGTTGTTTACCTGCTGTTATTTACTAAAATCTAATCATTTTTAAGAGCATCAGCTGATGGACAGATTCTGTGTCATCTCGTTTTTTTTTTTGTTTTTTTTTGTATATAATCCAGGGCATTAAACCAAATGTGATTACTTTCCTGATGTTTCTTGAAATGTGCTCAGATAGGTATCCCTTTGTGTTTTTACCATGCCGTTCTCCTGTTGTACCTCATCCAATCTGACAGATCGTCTTGTAGTGAAAGCTAAACCTGAAAATGATTCTGATGTCCACGCTTTGGACATGTATTTGTGACGCAGTAGCACTGTCCCAAGTATAATACTAGGGCCATGTACTGTTTATTGTCCCGCTCGCATGTATGGATTGACTTTACAAATAACATTTTCTTTTCTTTTTTGTAAGTGTTTGCCTTTATTTTTTATAGTTCACAGCAAAGCGAGAATGAGTGACAAAGGTCCCCGGCTGAACTTAAACAAGGTGTTAGTTTTATTATGCGCTTTAAACATAAGGCACTTCCAGTTCATATGTTTTATATTACCTGAGTTGCTGAGATGGGATGTTTTGTGGCCTGCGAGCAGCTTTTCAGCAACTGAGTGTAAATCCAAACATTTTGGTTTGCTGGATTTATTAATATGCTATTCTTTCTTTAGTATTGCACTGATACTCTACTAAATACGCTTGTAGAAACCTTACGGATACATTTTCAGACTGTAGCTTAGTTCATGGTAATAACTCCCACATTCCTTAGTGTGCCAAATAAGTCTCTAAGCACACTGTGGAGGCCGATCCACAGGGGCCGCATATGTAAATTGCTGTTAGCAATTAACAGCATGGCTCCCCCTCTTGTTTAAACTCTCTGCCTATTACAGCCAGCTTTCCAATTAATACTATGAATGAAATGTAGGCCTCCATAATTAACTCATAAGCAAAAAGGACAATGAGGTGTGGCAGTACTACTGTACTGGATGTGCTCTGTAGATGAGAGGAGTGTTTGCATTCAAATGGCACTCAAAAAACAACCAACATGCAAAGGCTATAAACAGACATGTCTGTAATCCAAATTTTAAGCCACATTTTAGAGTTCTGTATATGTAAACAAAAATAAAAATGAAAACGGTAAAGTGTATGAAGTAGGAGTGTGAAGTGGGCATCACCACCGATGTGAAGAGAGCTTTGGCGCCATCAGTTTAAAGGTTTTGATGAATGTTTCTCTCTGTTGGCCTTTAGAAGCTCACATTTTTCCCAAAGGTGTAGAGAAGTGGAGGGGAAAGACTGACGCAGAGGGATGATTTGTTACAGAACACATGAAAGTGCAGTTGTAAATCCACTGTGTTCCCATCATTAGGACCACCAGTAATATCATGACTCATAAATGTTTGCTCGCCTTTTTGCATAATCCACATCTCGGCCAGTGAATCAAATGTCTTTAGTAGAGTGAAATCATTAAGGGATCACTGGTTTGACTTGGATCCACTCTGTAAGTGTGTTTCACAGGAGGAGCAGGTGGTCCTAATATTTCTTGATTCTCAGTGAGTGTTTTGCCAATTTTCTCCAAGAAGACTGAGGTATCAAGTTAATGCCTACTTTCCTCCTGGTAGATGAAGCCGCCCAACTGTAAAACAGTTGATCTGGAGTACTAATTGGAGATGTTTGTGTTACTCTAGAGCTTGATATATTCCCTTTAGAGCATGCCAAGGTCTACGTATTGGACTAAAGACTCGTTAGAATGATGGCTGACTGAATAGGAATGACTTACAGCCGGTTCTTACCTCTGGTTTCAGTTTTTATTTGAATTCATGTTTCTGCCATTGGGTAATTTCTTCTTCCCCCCCCCCCTTGATTATACGATTGATTGTCCACCTGGTTACTTCATGCTGTAGGTCCATTTGGCCTGCACAGCTTGTCCCCACTTGATTGTTTTGGAAGAGCAGAGTCAAGTCGATGCCAAGTCATTATAGCGGAGATCTCAGGAGTCTCACAGCCCCCGAGGTCCACAGGAGGGGTTTAGAGGGTGGGGGGGTTTAGAGAGAAGACTTTACATGAGTTTATCTTGTGAAATACACTGAGAGCAACTGGAGTTTCCTATAAAGCAAAACAGGGCTGTCCTCGACTAAAGATAGTCGACTAACGCACGTACGATTTTGTCGACTAATCGATTAGTTGGTTTAATCGACAGATGTGTAAATCTGAGTTTCTCTACAAAGAGTCATGCAAAAGCACCACTTAAAATCTTGTGTTTGCCGGAGATGTGCTCAAAATTTTCTTGGAAATAAGTCAGCATGAAAGAAGCATAAAAACATGACTATTCGACTAAAGAAATCTTAGTCGACTAAGACCAAAACCACCGAATAGTCGATTAATCGACTCACTGGGAGCAGTCCTAAAGCAAAAGCTGCATTTACAGTACCAGTCAAAAGTTAGGACATGTTTTCTTATTCACTTGAATGCGTGTCCAAACTTTTGAGTGGTACTGTTTACTGTTGAAATGTATTACTTTTTGACTGTGTGCTTTTGTTAAATCTTACTTGGAACCTGTTGGTCTCCTAAAGGGAAAACATGGCAAAGAAAAGAGTTACATTGTTGAGTCATTCATGCCACATCTCTGAAGATTAGTCTGTCAAAACCTTATGTAAATATTCCTGCTTGCTTATTTTCTGTCTTTAAAAGTATATTTAAGTCTACAGATTTGTAGATTGCCTCCACAAACATTTACATGTAAATAGAAAGGTTTTTTTTCTCAATCAACTCTTGCAATAGGATACCAGAAAGTTTTAACAAAAGTTTGTTTTCCCATGCTAGACTTTCAGAGCCTTTTCTAGTTAGTCACACTCATGATGGGCACTAGGACAGGCCCCTGCAGCCGCAGGCCTTTTAAAAATGTTTTTTACAACCCAAAATGGTGAAACCAGGCGTCTCACTTTGCCCAACAGAGATGTTAGAGAGGTTATTGTTTTAAAAACATATTTAAATGTTCCACTTTCAGAATCACTACATAGTGCAGCGCATCATGAACTGTGAGAGAAACTGTTCCATATGCAATTGTATGCAGTCATGAAGGCAAATGTATTCCGTATTAGAGCAGGACTTAGAAGTTTTGTTATTATCAGTGTCATGTAATACAATACAGTAAGTAGTGGAGCAAATTAAAAATGTGGTATTGCACTTCTATAAAGTTGGCGGACACACAAGAGACAGATTTTATGAAAACATTTAGAAAAAGAATAGTCAAAACCTGTGCAGCAGAGACATCCTAACTTTTGGTCCTTACTATTAGTCAAGCTGCGAAAACGATGGCTCCTACACTTCCCATGATGCAACCCAATAGTTGATTAGACCCCCCCCCCCGCCTCCGGAATACCCACTTCTTTCAAACCCCACACCTCTAATTTGCAACGCAGGCTTTCTGTTACAATTTTTTTTAGTTTAAAGCCAAAGCCGACGACATCATCAGGGTTATTATTTCAAACATGGCAAAGCTGCTTTAAGAGCCACAGAAGACATTACTGTTTGTTTTCATACTCCTTGAGGTGTGTAAACCACACTTCATGTGTAAAATCGGATTAGTGCCCCTTTAGCTTCAGTGATAATGTTGCAGTTACCAATAAAGGAGGTAAAAGGTTAATTATTTCCATTATACCTTCCAAATTTTGGAATTGAAGTCGAATAAGCAAGCCTGACTGAAAAATTTAGGTTGAATGTTTTTGTTTCTTTACAGCTAAAGGATCTCCGTTTCTTGAACGGAACTGCAACTATTGCAGATGGACAGTAGTTGTAATAAGTGTTGTTTCCAACAATGCTGAGAGGCATCTGATTTATTCGAGGAACGTTAATCTACAAAGGCAGGTTAGGAGTCATGCTTGTTAAGGAGCAAGTTTTGCAATCAATAATTTTTCTCTCCAGTGGGGTGACAGAGGGTCGTCTAAGGTTCACGCAGTCATCTGTGTGGCCGTGCAGATCCAGTGTCACCAGTAAAGGCCTCAGTGAAATTACACAGCTACCACTTTTATGACTGCAGGCACTTTGGGTTCAACTTTCTGTGAACCCTGAAACCATATGCTATCCCATAGGAGACAGAGAATCATTCATTCACTCATTCATGTATATGCATGTATACATGGACGGTGCTTTTCTCAGGCATTTTCTCCTGCCATACAAAAAATGTACTAGACCGTGACCTTATCACTTATACTGTCAGACAGTGACCAGACAGGAAGTTACTGAGTGCGTTCATTTCCTATCAGGCTCAGAGTGTAGTCAAAGATGGACATTTAGTCTGAGACATCATCCAGCAGACATTTAGAAGTCTGGATTTAAGTTGATGGCTCACTGCCATCTTGTCCGTTTGTAGAGCCAGAAAATCCAATCCGGGCTTTTCGGTTTTAGGGCAGACATTACCTAGAATATACTTCTATTTAAGTCTTAACATTTTCTTAATGGAACAATAAACTCCACACAAGGACATACATTACAAGAAGGGTAGTCTCGCATTGCCAGACCTTCCTCCACAGCGCTGCGGAGGAGGGTCTGGCGAGTCCACACAGCATTCTGGGATGGGAGAAAAACGTGCTCTGGTTTATTGGCATTTCTTTAAACCAATCACAATATTCTTGGGCGACTATGCGCTGTACGGCGTAACGGTGCCTCTGCAAAATAGTCTCGGGAAAGAACTTGTTTTGGTGGAACATGTGTACGTTCAAAGGTTTTTTTAGTCAGAAAACAGAAAACTCAGATTGGATAGATCTAGCTAGCTGTCTGGATTTACCCTGCAGATATGAGGAGCAGTTAACCATAGTCTTCATAAATCCACCCCACTTTAGAATGCCAACACAAAGAAAATGGAAGATAACGGACATCCGGCCGAAAATTAGGCATATCCGGTGGAATTTCCGATATAGACTATAAGAAGAGAAATCAACTAATGCACTTTTTATTTCTAGAGACAATGTTTTTCCATTGACTTCCATACACTTTACAGCCATTTAGAGCCACTTCACAGCATCAAAAGCCCACAGATCACTACGACCTTTATGTTAAAGCATAAAAGAATACATATTCTGGAAAGCAGTGATTCAGGAATGGTTGGGAAGTCATTTTATTGAGTTTACATCTGTTCTCATTTAAAAGTGCCTAAATATGATGCATGGTTTGCCTGCTCAAAAGTTTGTAGCTGCAGACCATTGCATAGATGCAATCAAAGCTTATTTCACTGCCAACAGTCAGATAAAATAGAGAAAAAACACTCACGTCCCTCATCAGCCCAGCTCTCATCCCGAGACAGTCTATAATAAAGGAAACTGCCACCCTTGTCCTCCTCCTCTCCACTAGTCTTAAGTGTAATCACAATGGTCTCGCCAGTCTCTGAGAGACCTTCCTTCCTTGATGTGGACAGATTTAGAGCAGGGGATTCTGGGACGCTGGAGCGTGCCTTGCGGTTCAGGATTGACCACTTGCACACACTGGCCGCTGATGTTGGAGACAAGCTTTGATTCCGACATCAATTAATGAGAACACAGTGGCCAAGCGGGCAGTGAGCTGTCCACTCTACTCAGTATCTTTCTCCTTTTTTGTAACTGTAAGGAAAGAGATGGAGAGTCCAGCCCAAGTCTGAGTGGTCTCAGAAGATGTGAAAGACTTGTAATGCCATGATAAGATTTTTTACCTATATAGATAGATGTTTTTAAAAGGCAAGGCAGCTTTATTTGTATTGCACAAATCAGCAACAAGGCAATTCAAAGTGCTTTACATTAAACATCAAATAGCCCTTAAAACAGTTAATAATATAAAAACAGCTACAATAGAATAAGGCAGATATGAAATACAAGAATAAAAGTTACAGTGCAGTGTAAGAAATTAACAATTACTTAAAGAAAGGCAGCATCAAAAAGAAAGGCCTTGATTTAAAAGAAGTGAGAGTTGCGGCAGTATGTTCCAGATATGTGGCGCATAAACACTGAACGCTGCTTCTCCATGTTTAGTTCTGACTCTGGGGACAGGAAGTAGACCTGTCCCAGACAACCTGGGAGGTCTGGATGGTTCCATGGCAGCACAACAGAAATGTATTTTGGCCCTAAACCGTTCAGTGCTTTATTTCAAAAAGTCAACTATTGCTAAGAAATAGTTAATTACAGTATCAAGCTCATGCAGATATTGTCTTTTTCAGATGTTATAGATAGATAGGTAGATTCGCACAGAAATAACACGAAGAAATAAAAATAAAAAACGCAAAGAGCAAGAACGCTACCACGTAAGCTAACTGTAAAGCTGCAACCAGGAGACAGTTAGCTTTGCATACAGATTGAACTGCCTGCATATTGCACTCTGCTCTGTTGACATGCATTAGAACATTTGCCACGTGTACGCAGTGTAAAGCTGCCATGTTAGAATGAACAGTAATGGACATAAACCGTTGCAGTTGGAAAAGTTGAACCAGTGCTTCTTCTTGTAGTGACTGCGTTTCAAGGCCATACTTCATTATTTACAACAGTAGCAGTTATGTTAGTGCAGTTTGGGCAATTTTGTCCCAGTCAATGAAGTAGCTTTTAGATGAGAAAACGCACAAATACACAATAAACAACTCTTTTTTTTTTCTTTTTTTTTGGCATGGGTTTCTCAGGCTTCAATCGTACTCCTCAACACCTCTGAATTATTTACACCTGCATTCTGCTCTCAGTCAAGCCGAGCCTGAGTGAGAGGTCAGCAACACCGATGTCCTAACACCACTGTCTGTCACATTCTCACCTCTTCGCTCACACAAACACACACATGGCAGCAGCAGATGCTCACCCGCCAATGACCTGAATCTCGGCTAAGACAGTTCTTTCCGTTTTTGTTTTTTCATTTATCAATCCTTGTTCCCGATTGGCTCTTTCTCTCTGACCATCCATGTGATTCCTGCTATTAAAGGCTACTTCTAGTGAGTCACTTGATAAACATGTCATATTCTTCTCTTTTAGCAAAACATTTCTCAGTTGGCATTTTGAAGTGTAATTCTTAAGCTGATAAAAAAAAGGAGTTCCAGGCCTTGTAAGAGCAACTTGTTGGTCATTTTACCTTTCTAAATTGAACTAAAGGTGATGAGAAGACACCAACATCCTCCGTTCTTTATTCTATATGTACCTGCGAAGGTCTGTGTGAGAGTACTGTATACAACAGAAAATCTGTGTGCAATGGATAAATGTTATAGCTCACCTGAAATAAATGAAAGATTTTTAGGAACCAACAGGTCATACTGTATGATTATTACTAAAATAATACCTTTGTAGTTATTTAGAGTCTCTTTCAGTCATGTGATTGACTTTCCAACAAGAAATGTCACTTCAAACAGAGGCTGTGATGCAGGGGACCCCCCCACCCCGGGCCCCTGGGCCCCGGTAGTAGGTCAGTTATATTTCACAATAATCTTCCAGCAGAGCACCCATGAAGTGAAGTTCTCATCACTCGATCTGTGTACAAATACCTGTTTATTTAAGTATCACTTAAAGGCAAAGCAACATTTAGCTGTTCTGAAGCTCAAGTCAACTCAGCAGGCCAAAAACCTCACGCAGTGAAGTGATGTGCTGTACAGTATTAACTCTGAACTCACACAACTCGCAGGGCAATTTCTCCAGTTTGCGTTCCACATCACGAACGACTACAACTCATCAGTAGGTACAGTTTGTTAATGCCATCAAGCAGTCCAGAATTTGTATTCCTATACAGAGTGTATGGTAATTCAACCTTATTGCTCTGCATGCATTATCATGACACAGTATGCGTGACAGCCCCTGCATATTGCCCTTTCTCTCAAAGCAGAGAACATGAACAATTTGAGATCTAACATTTCCAACTTCTGCTGAGACTAAACTTGTTGTGATTATTCTAGACGTTCCTGTAATTGCAAAGTGCCGGCTGAAATCTTCCAGAAGTGAAGTCTACTCGCCTGGGCTTTATTGTTCTGAGTGGGAGTGGGACAGTAAGCTGGGAGAACGAACATTTTCTCTTTTATAAAGTCAAAAGGTTTCAAATGGGTCGGATTTCACAGTTTGATCTGTTTTCAATTACTGGGAAGGGCCGCGCACAGAAGAAAATGCTGAACAATTGAAATCTATGGAGGCAGTAGGTACAGTTTAGAGCGAGAGAGGGAGAGGAGGAGAGGAGGAATTAGAATGAGAGACAAGAGGGAAATGTAAAGAAAGAAGAGGAAGAGTCCAGGGAGAGAGGAGAGT
The DNA here is from genome assembly GCF_031162955.1 of Sander vitreus. NCBI lineage: Eukaryota > Metazoa > Chordata > Actinopteri > Perciformes > Percidae > Sander > Sander vitreus. The sequence goes on along the minus strand of NC_135876.1, from coordinate 9,375,387 downwards.
CCCAGAGAAACAATTGGATTAAACAGAGAGGGAGAAAGAGAGCAGCGGAGAGAGTGTTTGATAAAGGGGCTGTTTATTTAGCTTTCACTGTGAATGAGGCAGGGTGTGATGATGTGTTGTCTCCCTTCTCTCTGTCTCTGCCTCGCTCGCTATGAGGTCAGGCTTTTTTGGCCTGAGCGCTCAGCCAGTTCAGGGGACGCAATTGGCCATTCATTGCCAAAGGGTGGGACATCTTGCTGTGTCCTAATGGCTTTCACAGCTGGGTTTCCCCCCGGCTCCCTCTGTCATCAAGTTTCATCCAACATCAAAAAGACACACCTTCCACTTGGCCGCACTCACGTTCTCCTCCCCTCCCCGAAGGAAATCAGAGACTTCTTGGCTTCTCATAAAGCTCCTGGCTATCACTTTGCCCCCGTTACTTTACTTGATAGTTTTCCCAGTATGTTCTTCAAGTTCTGCGTGCCTAGCGATGGTCTCATGGGCTTTCCAGGCAACCTGAGAAAGTATATTTGGATCTTAAAGCCATCAGGGCTATCACAGCAGCAGCTTGAGTTGATCATCGCCATGCAGGCTGTTTTTTTTTGAGGAGCTGGTTTCAATTTACTGCTGATCAGATGTTCTAATTTACCGCCAACTGTGTTACAGTGTGCAAAATGAATTAGATTTTTTTTCCCCCCCGGTTCAGGGCACTTTGTTGTTTGGTGTCAAGAAACGTTTAAGTGACTTTGACCATGCGTCTCTCTGTTTCCTAACCGTGTGCTTTGTTCTCTTTCAGGATCACTGGTTTTGGCGGGTGAGAGATAACTCGGTAATGCCAGGGTACCCCATGCTCATCAGTGTTTTCTGGAGGGGCCTGCCGCCCAAGATAGACGCCGTCTACGAGAACAGCGAGGGCAAGTTTGTCTTTTTCAAAGGTAAGCTCACGTGCTTCACCACCATCATCACTGTTCAGGGTCTCCCCTGAGTTTTTAGAGCACTTAGGTTCAAATGGCAGCATACGCTCATTTGCATTTTGGTGACGTCATTGCGCGATTATTTGCATGAAGCTTAGTAGTTGGCGGTGGCAGCCGTAGACTTTATAAAATAGGTTGCAGCGAGGGAGAGATCCCTAAAGCATAACTTGGAGCAGCGGAAATGAGAATAGTTGATCCACCTTAAAGGCCAGCCCACCTTAAGTTAGTGAGCCTGAGCTGACATTGTTGCTAGCTCCGTGGCTAACCCCATCACTTTATTATTATTTCTATCACTTTCTTTTCTTATTTTTGGGGACATTTGGGCATATACAGTAGGGCAGCTTAGACATAAAAGGGGAGAGGGAGGGGGGAATGACATTCAGCAAAGGGCTGCAGGTCGGAATCAAACCCACGTTCGCTGCACTGCTACGTTCACAGCTATAACATTACTGCTTACTTCATACTCAGCCATAAAACACATCTCATACTCGAGCGGACGCCAGTCCCATGTGTAGGCTCATCCAGATGCTCTCCATATTGTTTTTACATTCATACGCTTAGGCGGTGCTCAAAGAAAATGCTTAGGTGTTGCACCTACGCCGTATAATGGCAGGGGAAACCGCCACAACTGCAGTTGTCACCAGGCTGCTGTGTAAAACTCTTTTCCGTTGAGGGCACATCATTATCTGTCATTATCTTCATCTAGCCCAGTCCAAATGTTATGTCTGTATTATTCATTCACAGGAATTTCCAAGATATGTTCTGTGTACATGGCTGTCATGTTGTCTTTTATTATTATTTTAAGTAGTCAGCATGTGTTTTATCTTTAATAACAGCTGTATGTTATGCTCGCTCGTGTATGTGTGTGTGTGTGTGTGTGTGTGTGTGTGTGTGTGTGTGTGTGTCTGTGTGTCTGAGAGTTCAATGTAAATCTGTGGAAGATTAAAGAAATGCTCTGCTCACTTGGTTGGAAAATCCACCATAATCCACCAGTTTTGACTTTTAATATGACTGGTGTTAAGTAAAATGTTTTAGTTGAAATCTTCAACCGTAGCTAAACATGATTAGTATGCAGAACTCATGGAAATCACTGTCACGGCGTGTGCCGAGAAAGCTCCAATACTCACTGTCTGTTTCAGTAGATTTTTTTTTTTTTTTTTTTTTACCTTTCTGAAGAGATTAGTCCACATCATCAAATCTAGACTAATCTTGCCCAAAAACTGAGAGATTCAAAGCTAATTGTGCCTAAAGCCGAAAAGCCACTTAAAAGAAACTGCAAACAAGCACAGCAGTCCTGTAAACTCCTATTTGCATACACTCCAGAGAGAAAGAAAGACCGGGAGGGAGAGAGAGGGTGTTGATGAAAGGATTTGGAGGCAAGCAGTCAAAGTCTGCTGAGATAAAAACTACAAATCTTCACTCCAACCTGTTTCTACTTCCATCACAAAACAATTCCTGGAAATGCAGACTGCTGGTCCCTTATGTGCCACAAGTTTGATTTCAGTATTTTATCCCCCACCCTGCTCTTTTACCATGCTGGGTATGGCAGCAGGATTGCACATAGATTTAGACAATTTAAACTAACAGAACGCCATTTTTCATTTGAACACATGCAGGGCTGATTTCCCAGAAGGCCTTATTCTGTCTGTCCCCATTTAGAATAAAACATTAGGACGAAAGTTGGTCAGGAAATGAAATGCAGCACTCTAGGTCCTCGTCTAACCAGGGGGTTGTGAATATCCTCTAACAATGCCTTGTCTGATGACGAAAATAAACGGACAGAAGGAGGCTTTAGAGTCTAGTTTGCACTGAAGTCATGGATGAGACGCTGATTAGTTTAGTGCTGTTAGGGCATCACAGAGCAGGTCAGCAAGCAGACACCACTGGTATACATTAGAGGTAGATTCAACATGTGTTCTTCATTCCTACAGTGCAGCTTTGTGCCAATTTTGGCATTTTCCGTGTTTGCCTGTTTCTATTCTTCTGATACATTCTATTCATCTGATTCATTGTGCGAAAACAATGTAATCAAACTTCTTGATATTGATGACAGCATACAGACAGATTTTGAACAATTAAACTTAAAAGCTGTACATGTCAATATATAACTATTTCATTAGCCTAAATAACAAGGTAAGAGGTTGCATTATGAATTTAAATTGAATTAATCCAATCAAATTCAGGCTTACACAAAAGCACCCGACACATGCATCAGGATCTATATGTCAATGTGCGTTTTCCTCCCGGGAGGCAGGATCCAATCAGAGCTTGATTGGTGCTTTTTGTGTCAGGTGACAGACAGGGCTGCTTGTTTCATTTACCTCATGCAGACATGTCTGAGAGGGGTGTTTTTAAAAAAAAATTTTATTAAAGCTTGACAGATAGATGAATCAGTCGGGGCGATATGTCTGTCGATATTAGCTTATTGCACATATGTTAGTATTGGCATGTCCATGTCAAGCTTTTCATTTTGGCCATCTTTCCTCGGGTCACATTAGGAATTCTGGTGTATGTGCGTATAATCATGCATCAATGCAACAATTTCAGTACACACATACACGTTTGATTTATTTGGCTGTACAGCATGTGTTTGTGTGTGGCATGTGTAAGGAGGAGGCGTCTCTTTTTGTAACAAATCTTCATGCTATATAACACTCTTCAAACGGTGTTGAGGGCAAGCAGGGGAGTAGTCGCTACACTGAAGCAGACGCCGGGGCTGTCACTACATCAAAGCATCCCTCACAGCTCCGCCAGATGAAGCCAGACTTTTATGTGGAGGGCTATGCTAAAATAAATAAAAAAATATATGTATGTATATACAAGAAAGGAGAATCCCATTAAATGTAGGATAGAGAGAGAAGGGATTTTTTGCTTTTTTGTGAATCAAGTTAAACTCTTTTTTTTTGGGGCATGGGAGAGTCTATTAATCTGTGTGTGTGTGTGTGCGTGTGTGTTTGTGTGTGTGTGTCTGTCTGTGTGTGTATGTGTCTTTGTGTGTGTGTGTGTCTGTGTGTGTGTGTGTGTGTGTGTGTGTGTGCGTGCGCGCGCGCGTGCGTGCATGTGTGTGTCAGGGCCAGAGGAAGTGTGACCCATAATGAGTGGAGCACTGTAAGAGAAAGAAGTGAAATGACAGGAATTTCCTTTCCAAAAAGAGGCCACTACAGGTCTCTCCTTCACCTCAGTCGTATAGTGTGAACACTTCTTGAAGGCTAAATGTCAGACGTGTAGCCTTTATAAAAAAAACAACAAAAAAAACAGAAGAATGAGTGCTGGGATCATGTCTGCTTTTTTTTCCACACCCATTTCCGGTATTTGTTAAAGAAAATTGTGCAGGTCATCTTAAAGGTAAAGTCCCTCATAGTCTGTCAGGTTAATCTACCATTTCAGTAGAGAAAATAATATTAAACCTGATTCATTAAAAAGTTGGTTTAGCAAAAACATACACACCATTCCTATTTTCCCTTCCTTTAATTTTAGCCTTTTCATGTTTTCTCTTCGCTTAGTTTCAATCTTTACTCCAACAAAACGTCTCTACCTGAGGGTTTTAGATCCCAGAGAGAGACACATTTATTTTTGTCAGTCCTGAGCTTATTGAAAGACTAAGTAGAAGAGTATTTTACAGATATTATCACTTTCATAGTCTCTGTGATGAATATTGTTTCCCCTGCATGGAATATTGAATGTTGACAGCCTTAGGCTTCCAATGATTAATCAAATGAAATTGTCTGAAAGGGGTATGATAAAACAAAAATACTGTACTGTGTGACATTAGTCAGCAAAGAATGATTATATATAATATCCTTTGTCATCCCCCCCATTCCAACTCTTTCTCTTTTCCCTGTCCTGCAACACACTACTCTTCCGCTCACCCCCCCCACCCTCCACCTCAACCAGTGACAGAGAAAAGAACTTCCTGGGGGTCACACTGTGTCATAAACATGCTGTTTAACCTAATTACTGCACAGGAATGAGGGTTTAAAGTGCTCATGTTATGGAAAAAAAAAACACTTTTCTGGGATTTGGGGTGTTATTTTGTGTCTCTGGTGCTTCCACACACATACGGGTTTCTGAATGTGTCCTGCCTTCAGTCTCCGGGTGAGCTGTTCAAAATCAGCAGGGCTTTTTACGTCACTAGCCGAAACAAGGTGGCTAACCGTAGCATGCTAGCGGAAGCATGCTAGCTCGTTCTGAATGGCAAAACACTGCTACAACACACATTAGTTCACCATAATCTACAGAAGAACTACTTACATGCCCCTCGTCTGCAGGTATTCCACGCAAAGTTGGAAGTGTGCCCTCGTTTAGAAGAAGTCTCCCGGCTAATCCTGCCTTGTACTGACTGAAGTTGTAGAAACAAACAGCTAGCTAGATGATGTGATCTTACCTAGCTACTGCGCATGTGCAACTGCCAACAAAGATGTTACAGCAGTGAGAGGTCTCACTCTGTAGCTAAAACAGAGACCTGACACAGGGTGAAAAGAGGAGCTGCAGCAATGTGCAGTACAATATGGTGTTTTCTGAAAATTAAACCATGTAAACCTATTCTGATACAACCTCTTAATACAATTATGAACCTGAAAATTAGCATAATATGAGCACTTTAAGGAGAAAGGAGAAGATGGACAAACAGACAAAAAAAAAACTCACAAAATTTAATACGATCAAAAATATAGAACATATTGCATGTTTTTATTTGATTTTTCAGCAACATTCTTACAGTCCTCCCAGAAACATCCTAAAGTTCTGGTATTTGTTTGGCTCCTTGGGGCTCGGAAACTAACAAAAAATATAGTTTTAATGTGACTCTTTAGTCGCCAATTTTCATTGCTGGGACACAAGGGTCGTTGCGGTTTCTTTTTTTATCTCAGCTGAGCAGTTACCGGCTCAGTTTGCCAGCGCTGAAAAGTTTCCACAGTTCCTCCAAGCAAGGGCAGGGAGAACTTGTCACCATGTCTGTCTGTGTCCTATTTTAAATTAAAGAAGCATCAACATCAAATACAATAATACAAGGCAACAGGTTATTGCCTGCCATTTGTTACAAGGCTTGTATCTGTCCTTGTAAATCTGCCCTTCTCGTGTGTTGCTCCTGGAGGGTAATCCCAGCTGTTACTTGTCCTCCTTTGTCTAATTTATTTTTGCCTCTCTTTCTTGATGTGCAGGGAAGCAGTTCTGGGTGTTTAAGGACACGGTGTTGCAGTCCGGATACCCCAAGGACATCAGCCAGTTCGGCCACGGCATGCCGGCCCAGAGCATCGAGACGGCTGTGTGGTGGGAGGATGTGGCCAAGACCTACTTCTTTAAAGGGGACAGGTGGGCGCACATGGAGGAAGAACACTGTTTTCACAAACAATAAGGAAACAAACCTTTATCAAATAAGGCAACTCTGGTGGAGGGATGAACACCATTCTTCCAAAAGATATTCCCTCACGGGGTGCCCTGTTTGCTCACCTGGTTGAGCGTGCGCCCTGTGTACCGAGGCTCAGTCCTTACCGCAGCGGACAGGGTTCAATTCCAACCCGCGGCCCTTTGCTGCACATTCCCCCCCCCTAATATCTAAAACAAAAAAGATACTCCCTCATTTGGTGTTTTTATGATGGTAGTGGAGGTACCAACATGTCTGGTGACTTAAATGCCGCTGCATATGATTGCCAATTTAGTATTGCACTACTTATTGCACACCGTATAGTTGGGGGACTGGCGAGAGACAAATATTTACTTTTTAAATGGTCAAAGTGAAAGCAGCCGAGACAGAGATATTCAGACATGTAGTATTAAAATACAAGAAATGAAATAAAGCACCATCTGTTGTCAATTTAACGTATTTACTCCTGCATTCCTAGATGTACAGTATCTGCTTTGTCTTCCTGCTGCTCATCATTTGTTCCTGTTTAGGTACTGGCGTTACAATGAGGAAATGAGAACCATGGACCCCGGCTACCCCAAGCCCGTCACAGTGTGGAGAGGTGTGCCTGATTCGCCACAGGGGGCCTTCGTCGACAAAGCCAATGGTACGCGTTGTCCTGCCCGATACTCTGATTTGGCAATAACAGCACGCTTCATGTGCCAGGCAGCATTGATTTCAGCTGGTCACTGGCACACGCTGTGCTGGAGGTAAACCAGGGTGGCATTGATTGAAATTTGCCCCAGTTATTATACTGAGTTTTAGTGGGTGGCACGCTTCCATACATGCAATATCAGGGGAAACCGACTGAGAGAGTGTTTGTGTATAGCAAATGAAAGATGAAAAGAGGTCAGTTTTGAATTGTTTCACAAGCAGAATGTTCCATCATCGGCCCATCTTGCTCAGTGTGCCATGAGACCCAGTTGGAGCAGGATTGTGGAAAGCAGAAAGGACAAGACCACCGCTGGGCGCTCATTCCGGTTTAAGTCAGTTGGCCCTGGCAGAGGGTGAGGAGGCGGGATTTATAGCTCTCAAAGAGCTCACCCATAGGCTAGTAAGATAGTGTGAAGAGAAAAAAAGCTTTCCCCATTGGATGTATAATGCCAGGTGGGTTTGGTCCTGGTCCTGGCATCACATGGGTTGGAAAAAGCAGGTCAGGTGGTGCTGAACGCTCTGGCCATCTGTTCCATGGATCTGCTGCCAGATCTGTAGCCAGGCGTGTCTGCCGGTGAGGCCAGGTGGAGCGGGCATCAGTCGGAGCATGAAGGGTGGATTGATATCCAGGAGCTGATGGGTGTTTGCGTGCATCACGTGTATTTCTGCTGGTATTTGTGTCGGCCTGCGTTTATTTGGCGGGCTAGCTGTTTGCAGACAGTGTGTCAAATGGCACGCTTATAACATTGACCCAGATAAGCAGGCATTAATTGAGTCTACTGCTCCCGCCGATGATAGTGTGTGTTAGGCAACACGTTTCAGAGTAGAGGCCCCAGGGCGATGTTGACCTAGCTCTAACCCAGAAAAGCTCAAGCTGCCTCACCTCTCATCCTCCATCCCCTCTCTCTCCCTCTCTTAATAATCACACTCGTCACAGTGTGTGTTTGTGCTCAGGAAGCCCATCTATCTGTTGCTTCATCTGGATTTCTAAGTCTCTAAATAACTTCTTTTTTCACTTCATTTGTGTTAAATGTAGGAGAAAAGTGTAGCAGAAGCTGCTGCCAGATTGGAAAGAGAAAAAAAAAAAAGAGTGGTTACATTTCTTCAGCTAAACACAATACTCAGCTGAACTCTAAATGATAGTTTGAAGGGTGTGTGTAGATTGGCTTGTGTTACATTGCCTGCACAACCACATGTTGTTCAGTCTGTAACTGGTCTGGTTTTATGGACCAGGCTGGGACTCTTCATGAAAGGAAGTCCTGTCCAGTTGAATTAAATTGAAGGAATAATTTTATATTTTATGTAAATATCAAGCTATTCTTCCTTGTCAAAAGATAGATAAGAAGATTGATACCACTCTTATGTCTGTACCAATGACTGTATATATCTTTTTTTACAGTCTATGGTCTGTACGCTAAGTATAAAGCTTGGGCTGGAAGGCAATTAGCTTAGCATAAAGACTGGGAGCAGGGGAAAACCGCTAGCCTGGCACACTCCACAGTTAATAAATGAGCCTGCCTGCAGATCTAAAGCTCACTAATTAACAAATTGTATCTCTTTGGATCTGTACAAAACAGCAATGTAAAAACAAAAAACCAATTGTGGTTTTATAGGGAATTATATAGAGTAGCTATTTTTAACTACAAGACTCCAGGAAGTAGGGCTGCTAGTTGTTATGGGAAGTGAGGCTCTCCCGTGTGTAGAAAAGTACCGTAATCGGCAGCTGCCGCTGACACAGTGATGCACATGCTTTTCCATGGGTAGTGAAGCTACAGTAGTCAGTGTTTTATGTTCGCTGCAAAGACAAACTAAATCACCTGATTAATGCAACGCTATCACGACATATATTATATATATTATATTATTATATATATCCCGGCCATTTTTCACCGCAGAAAGCTGCTACTAGCCAGGATAAAGCTAACATGGTTAGCCTGAAGAAACAAGGCGTCTTTCCCAACTAACGTTAAGCGAGAATTATACTGGACGCAGCCCAGCTGGCGCATACAAATGTGACGTCATGGGATCGCCGTGACTATTTATACCCTCGCTGGTGCTCGCGACACTAGTTTCAGTCTTCTCCTGAACAGCGGTGGCGCTAATGGGCAAAGGCTACCGACGTTGCTCTTTCTACGGACTAGAAGAAGAAGAAAAAAGTAAACAACGGCAGAACTGGCTGCAGCATTGCCGTCAATACTTCGATTTGATTGGATGACCTACTTGGTCGGATCAAGCCTTTCATTCACCATAAAAGAACTCATCTTAACCCAGTAAGTTTACCAGAGAGACTTGCAGTCACTCTGAGAGTCCTGGTATCCGGTTGTCGGCGAACCCGTTCAGGCCTCCCATTTCCACTTTGTTGCGCGCCGCTGAAAAAAAAAGAGCCGTGTGCGACAGCTGGGCGCACACCATAAATCGGGCCCGCCGGCAGGATATTACGTCATTTTGACGTCACTATGGCGCGCATCACCTTGGATGCGTCCAGTATAATTCTCGCTTTATGGTTCGGAGCTGCGACGCTGGAAACGTAACACTAATCTACAACAGCAGTCTGTTTCTGATATAACTTAATTTACACTGATTTAAAGCGCCCATATTATGCTCATTTTCAGATTCATAATTGTATTTTAAGGTTGTACCAGAATAGGTTTACATGGTTTAATTTTCAAAAAACACCATATTGTTGTTGTACTGCACAGCTCTCTCTCACTGCTGCAGATCCTCTTTTCACCTGGTCTCTGTTTTAGCTACAGAGTGAGACCTCTTTTCTTCTTCTTCTTCTGTACTATCTTTGATTGCACGCACATGCAGTAGCTCAGATGTAGATCATGTCAGCTAGCTAGCTCCATAGACAGTAAAAGAAAGGCTGTTTCTCCAACTTCGGTCAGTTACAAGGCAGGATTAGCTGGGAGACTTCTAAATGAGGGCGCACATGGAAGTAGTTCTTTTGTAGATTATCGTGAACTTGTGTGTGTTGTAGCAGTGCTTTGCTATTGAGAACGAGGTAGCATGCTAGCGTTAGCGTTAGCATGCTAACGCTACGAGCTAACGGTTGCGGTTAGCCAGCACGTTTCGGCTTGTGATGTCACAAGCCGTGCCGATTTTGACCAGCTCACCCAGAGACTGAAGGCAGGACACATTCAGAAACCGTATCTCACTCAAAACAGCATGGATGGATTTTTTTCAAAGTTTGTATGCGTGTGGAAGCACCAGAGACACAAAAGAACACCCCAAATCCCAGAAAATGTGTTTTTTTCATAATATGGGCACTTTAAGTGCTCTTGGATACACAGTTTGTTGCAAGAGTGTGACATGCAGGCTCTGCATGCACAGCAAACCAACAATCATGATCTATTTTAATCAATTTATCAAACAACCAAAGCAGGCCCCGCCAGTCGACCACAACCTGACATTTAGAGGAAGCAACATGCATTATTAATATCATTCACTTTAGCCTGGATTGATATTATATGAATACAATGGTGTCATGTCAGTCAACCAGTGTATTTCTTCCTAATTTCCCTCTCCAAAATCACTTCAGAAGAGTAATCACAGCGCTTACTTGCTTTGGTTTTTGTAAAGCATTAAAGTACAACAAAGACTGGTTCACATAAGAACATTTCCTTTTTCATTTTTATTTTCTATGTAGATGCACTCCCCTACAAAATCACCCCAGTAGTTGAGAATGATTTAGTATTTCTAAATAGGGCTATTTATGTCCTCTTGTAAAAATTAGTCTTTTTTTCATATCGCAATATATATCGCAGGGGAAAAAAATATCGCAATGTACGTTTTTTTTTTCAATATCGTGCAGGTCTACCAGGAAGTGCTCCTTGCTCTTTTCTTTTTTCAGGAGCAGTAAAATAGTTATGGCACACAAATCACCATAAAAGACATACAATGTGTTAATTTGAGAGCTTTCTGCTGACAGAGCCAAGCTAACTATTTCCTCCGGCTTCCAGTTTTTATTATTTGGCTGAGCTAATCGCTTCCTGGCTCAATCGTCTCTCGGCAAGAAAGCTGGTTTTCCCCAACATGATCTCTGTAATTTCCTAATGCTCATGAATGAGTTATAAGATGCCCGATGTATAGGCACGCAGTCTGCTGGGCATAAAAAAACACCAATGAACACCAAAAATATAAATATATTACAGAGATAGGAATTTGAACTGGGTTTGCTGCTTTCAGATGTCCTTGGACTTTGCTAAAAAACATTTTCGCAGATATAGAAAACATATTGGATCAAAATTGCAAATGAATTCGGTTACAGTTACATTACTACACTAAAAAAAATCTGTTTTTGGTCCACAAACTTATACAAGAGGACATGTGCAAAGGGACTACACAGATTCAACAAGTCTATGAGCTTTTCCTTTGCATAGCATGTCCTCTCCTCTCAAGATGAATCTTTTAAAGCTTCGTCCTGTGCTTCTTCGCTTCCTCACCAGAACCATCTTCACCTAACAAGTCATTTAAGAAGCTTTTACAATAGCCATCTGGACTGGAAGTTTAGAGCATTTCCTCCCATCTTTTTTCCCCGAACAGTGTGCATGAATAATAAATCGCCAGAAATAAAGTGTTAATGGGGCCAGCGAGGAAGAGGAGAGCTTGAAAGAACAGCCATGCTGTCATGCTCAGTTTTACACGGAATATATTTTCCCAAAAAGAATTTTGTGATATTAACTTGCAGGGGACAGTACTGTGTCAACCCAAATAGACACATTTTCATACACACATCACTGCATTTTCACATTAAGACACAGGAAAAGTTGTCATATTAAGACTCTCAAATCCCATTTTTTTAACTTGATGTTATATTATAATTTGTTCACTGTCAAAATGGAATGGGTGTAATATCTTTTAGCTTCTGTCACCATTTTCATTGCTCCCGACATAGAGGGAAGTGATTTTTTTTACTCAAGGGGAGGGAATCAAAACATGAACACTGACTCACTGCGTAAGTAGACTTATGAATTTGTGTGACGTTGTGACAATTGCCCCCACATCCCCCTTAAAAATAACTGCCACTCTTGTGATTTGAAAAGCACCACAGCAGCGTTGCTGTTATGTGATATTAGCTGTGGGGTTTGGCTCATGGGTGAGTGTGTTTTCTCTCTTATGACCAGATATAATTAGTCCCAAGGGACAGTCACACACATCGCAGCTGAACAAAAAAGTTGAAACGAAAACAATGGCACAACAGCAGAGCAGCAGACACTATTGTTTGAAGTGTGCTTGTTTTATCGCACTGGCAGGTTATCGTCACTTTGATTTCCATTTTTTCTAGTAAAGGTAAGATTGACGGGAACTGGTAGACCGGAAAGTTTGTTCAATACTTTAATTTAGAGCTGTGCAATGAATCAATTTTTTTTATCGTGATTACGATTACGAACGATTACAAAACCTAAGTATTTGGGGAAAACGATTATTTTGCACATTACGTTTTGCAAGTTAACTCTTGTGTTGTCTTGTGTTCTGAATGACAAAAAGTTCAATGGGGAAAAGTATTAAACGGTAACTACCATTGTTTTTCAACCTGGACCTTGTTTTCCTGTGTTTTTGTGTCTAAGTGACTGATGGGAACAACAATTTGAAATTGGTCCAGTATTAAGTTTTGCCACTGACGGGCTCAGATTAATATTCTAAGTGTCTGACAACATTATGGAAAGGATTTCTAAGGAGGATCGACCTTTCTGTTAAAGAGTAAGATCCTTCTTTTAAAATATAAAACTATGAAAAGACGTTTTGGGTCGTCTTTCCACTTTTCCAACCATTCCAACTCTAGTTTTGGTTGAAATAAACACACAGTTTACTGATTCACATGTGAAAATATGTTGGCTCTATACACGCTAAAAGTATTGTTTTTTAAATTGGAGTCTGGTGGGTTTAGCGCTAGCGACTTCAGAGCTGTTTCTGGTTAAACAGAAAGGTCTCAAAGAGGTTTTAAAGGTCAAAGGATGCTTTCCATGATGTTGTCACTTAGAATATCAATCTGAGCCTGTTAGTGGCAAAACAAGCACTTTTGTGAAGGTAAATACAAGCTGGTTGACCAGTTTGAAAAAACGGTAGTTACCCTTTAAGGGAAATTTCTCAGTTCAAGGTCTTTTCACTGTTGATTTGTTTAACAGTTTTTTTTTTAAGTTCAATAATTGCAACATCTTTTCAAAAGTCAATGAGTAGCCTAATTGTGTTATTGACCAAAATAATTGTGATTAGGATTTTTTCCCAGAATCGAGCAGCCCTACTTTAATTAGAAAAAAGAGCTAAACTTTGCCCTGCTTGGCAGACATAGTGTATGAGCAACCTAAAGCACACACTGATTTTACTATGTTTGAAGTTGTTAATCAGAAATAATTGAGTTGTGTTTTGGCAACCAAACAAACCAAAATGGTTCCAACACAAAGATCAATGGTGGAATGTAATATTAACTGCATTTACTCAAGTACTTCTCCCAAGTACAATTTTGAGGTACTATTGTATAATTACTACATTTCACAGGGAAACTTTGTATTATTTACTGCATTTATTTGACGGCTCTCTGTACTAGTTACTTACACATTAAGATTTTACGCACAAAACACGTTTATCTTATAAAATAAATTATAATACCTGCTACAACATTAAAAGGCTGCTAACATGTTACTGCATCAGTAATTATATTCAAATAATATAACGTATAAATCTGCTGCATAATACGTACTTTTACCTTTGATACATTAAATACTTTTTTGCTAATACGACTTGTGCGTTTTTACTTAAAGGGGTGATAGAATGCAAAACTGAGTTGACCTTGTCATAGTTGAATTACAACAGTTCGGTGGGTAAAATAGGCATACATAGAACCTCAAAGTCCCATTGACGCCTGTTTCCTCTGCAAATCTCACAATTTGAAACTGCAGCTGAAAACGGGCAAATCTCAACAAAGCTCATAGTTGACGTCAACTCGGTGGCTGTACCTTATTTGGCTCTAGTCTGTACCTTTGTCACGCCCCAAAATTTACATACAAACCACTGGTCTGAGACCAGCTGGTGTTCTGAATGTTGGTTGCGCAGATCTTAGGCATTGTATACATTGTTCGTCTGCTATTTTGTTACTAAATTCACTTCTGAGACTTTTTTATGCGAGAAATCAACTATGTAGAGCTGAAATATGTGCTGTTTTACGAAAATTGATGGCTAATTGCAAATTTGGTCCGACTGTGTCGGAGTTCAGACGCTCCGCAGTCTAACGTGACAGCCGGCGGATGCCTGTCGGGGTCGATGGCTTGTCGCCCGGCCTGTCCACCTTCACAGACCCCACTGTGAGCTGGTCCTCAGTCACAGAAGAACAGAAGAAAGAAGTGACTGTTTTGGCAGACCCAAGAGAGAAATACCTTTGCGTGCTCGCCGGACAATACTGGCGTCTTTTATGTAGAAAGTTTAGTCACACAATACAGTAACGTAAGATATTTAAATAAGCTGGAGAGACATGGTTAAACATGATTTGCTTTTACCAGTGTATATGCGTATTTTGTCCATAACAGAACCCCAATCGGTCAAAAATTCTTAGTAAATCTTTACAATCATTCCCCAAAAAAAGTAAGCAGGCCTGCCTTGTTGCACCATCCAAATATTCTTTAAAAGCTGCCATTGTCAGCGTGTAGCTTGCTAGCTTGGAGGTTTTGGTTGTTGTGGGTTAGGGTTAGGGTTAGAATTCAGAGTTTCAGAACGGCAACACAAAGAGAGCGGAAGGAACCTAGAAACCTGAACACCGTGTTTTTGCTGACTTCCTGTGGTCTATCTGGCTGCAGGGATTTAGAAGTGTACTCCAGGTTGTGTCAGTACACCGTGACATCCCAGTTGGGTATGGTCAGAGGTGAAACGCTGCTTTTCAGCCAGGTGTTAATTACCTTCAGATAACAATGTTCTCACAGATTTCTGTTTCTTCTGTTTCCTTCCCTCAGGTTTCACCTACTTCTACAAGGGCAAGGAGTACTGGAAGTTCAGCAACCAGTTCCTCCGTGTGGAGCCGGGCTACCCGCGTTCCATCCTTAAGGACTTCATGGGCTGCGATCTGACGCCCATCGACCCCGGCCGGCCGCCAGCCGATGACGGCAACTCGGACGTGGTGATCGAGCTGGAAAACGAGGCGAACACGGTGAAGGCCATCGCCATCGTCATCCCCTGCGTGCTCGCGCTGTGCCTGCTGGTGCTGGTCTACACTGTGGTGCAGTTCAAGAGGAAGGGTACGCCACGCCACATACTGTACTGCAAACGCTCCATGCAGGAATGGGTCTGAAAGATCAGAGAGAGATGACATGAAAAGAGAGGATGAGACAGGTAAGAAATAGGATGACAGCCCCCACTTTCACAGAGGAGGACGGTGGACTTTTGGACATTTTTAGTGAAAAGACACAGCCACGCCTCCTTTTGGGTGATCTGATACCTTCGTTCAGACCCGCAGAAACTACCAGACAGCCTGTCGGCGGCCCCTCACACATAAGGTGACCCCAGGACTTAAAAGTTGACTCCGCTAACCCTCAGCCTTTTTAACAAACAGGGGAGCAGAGGGACAGTTTGTTCTTTGCCTGATATGACATTCAGTCCCAGTAAAAAAAAAAAATAAAAAAAAAAATCAAAACAAGAAGGTCGGCATCACTTTGTATCTCAGAAACTTGACTTCCTTTCCCATTCCTCTTTTATTTCTTTGCCAGACTGCTCTTATTTAGAAGGAGGACTTTCACGGGGACACACTCTTCCCACAGGGCACTGCATTGTCATCTGTCATATCAGGTTGTTGATACAAAAACAACAGTTTTATATTTTCTGATCTTGGTGCCCGCCCGCTTCATACAGCGCTTTAAAAAGATTAACAGTCTCAGATAAACGCGAGTTAATCACATTACCAATCGTCAATCCCTTTTCTGTATTTTCTTCCTTTTTTTTTAATTTAAATTCTTTTGGGTCCTCACTATTCCCTTTAAAACGCTCCTGTGGAAGAGACCAAACGAAACCAAATAAAATCAATTTCTCTCCAAAGAGGATCTCTTTTTTTCTTTCTCTCTCTCTCTCTCTCTCTCTCTCTCTCTCTCTCTCATTTCAGTTCATCCTTCCTTCCTTTCTCTGGATCTTTTGAAGCAATTAAGAGTCGGGGAGCTCTGACTGTTGTGGCAGTCTGTTTGAGACACAGGGGCCAAATTATTCTGCAATATTTTAACTCGCCTTAAATATACATCATACTACTTGTGCTTGGTTTTGCTGTTGTTGGAGTTGTTGTTTTCTTTTCTTTTTTATTTGTATACCGCTTTTGTTTGTTTGTTTGTAAAAGAAGCTAATTGAGAGCTTCTTGTGATTGGTATTTTATGGTTTTTATTATGTTACCCAGAATTCTCAGCACTGGCTTGCTGAGCCATTCTGGAAAGAATATACACTAGGGTCAGCCTGTAATGAGAGTAATGTATTGTATCGTAAAAAGATCGGAAGGGTCAGAATTCCTATCTCGGAAGGTTCTGGAGTAAAGCCACTATTTTTGTGTGTTATAAGATATGTGTTACTGTTACTTTTATCATTTCCATACGACAGAAATCAGGCTAATTATGAGCTTGAGAGCTTGTTACTGGATTTGATGTTTTTGTCCTTGGCCCATATCCCCCTCAGTTTAAATAAGTGTGCATCCAAAATGGTCATTCTGTATGGTTATTTGTGAATGGACAGACCTTGTTTTCTTTTTTTTTTTTTAAAGAATCCTGTTGACTGCCTTGTTTGAGAGAGCTCACAGTTCCCAGAATGCTCTTGTCTCCTGACTAAGGACCCACAAAGTGAGACACCAAGTCAAGATCAGTGCCTGTGTCAACGTGCATGCAAGACTTTACATGACTGTACATCCAACCGGTTCTGCTCAACGTGGCTTTGAAACCCCTCAAAAGCTGAGGCGGAAGTTTTCTCTTGAAAATACTGTTTGCATTTATTTTTGTTCATTTCAAGTGTACCCCAATTCCCCCTACCCTTACCTCCAGGTACAATTAAATCTAAGAAAAACCTTTAAAAGATGCAAGTGGTACAGTACATTTGGGAACTCTTTGGGAAATCTGATCTGGTAATTGGAAAATCAAATTGGCTTCAGCAAACGAACCAACCGTTAGCAAACATGTAGTGTCCTCGCTGTCATGGCGAGCAGTCTTTGAATGTGTGTCTGTTTCCATGACCACATACTGGTTTTTCTTTCTTTCCTGTTTTCTGGTCAAAAGAAATTGGACATCTCACAATGACTTCTTTGTGTAAGACTTTGGGACAACGGGGAAACGTGTCCTGACAGAATTAATAAATTGATCAATATATGATTAAGATTTGCCTTCGAACTCTCTGCTCATCTTTTAACTTGCGGGTAGAGTATGTGTGTTCAGTGCGGGTCCATGCTGTCTGTACATACAGTCATGTGAACAAATTAGGACACCCATGCTAAAGTTGACTAAAAAGAGGATCTTTAGGAAATTGATCTTAATGCCTTAATTAAAAAAAATGAGGAAAAATTCAACCTTTAAGGACACCAGTTTTCTTTGTGAATGAATAATGTATCGAAATAAATAAATGTTCTTCCTTAAACTAGAGGGGGCATAAGTAAGTACACCCCTATGTTAAATTCCCATAGAGGCAGGCAGATTTTTATTTTTAAAGGCTAGTTATTTCATGGATCCAGGATAGCCTAATAGCTGGTTTGATTTGCATTGAGAGATGATTTTTATGGAAAGTACCCCATGCCAATCTCTAGGTATGGTGAAGGGGATGTGATGATGTGGGGCTATTTTAATTCCAAAGGCCAAGGGAACTTTATCAGGATGCATAGTATCTTGTATCCATGAAATGGCCTTTAAAAATAAAAAATATTCCTGCCTCTATGGGAATTTAACATAGGGGTGTACTTACTTATGCCCCCTCTATTTTAAGGAAGAACATTTATTTATTTACGATACATTATTCATTCACAAAGAAAATTGGTGTCCTTAAAGGTTGGATTTTTCCTAATTTTTTTTATGAAGGCATTAAGATCAATTTCCAAAAGATGATTTTTTTATTCCTCTTTTTAGTCAACTTTAGCATGGGTGTCCTAATTTTTTCACGACTGTATGTGTTCCCTACATCTGATTTGGCTGACTGTTTGCTTGTGTTTCTCTTCAAACGAAGCGCAGCAGTGGGGTATCGGTTTGGTTAAAACATTTGAAAGAAGGGGGAACTTTAATGCCCGATGTCAAGCACGCATTTGTACCAACCAGTTGATCTAATGATGATTTACTGGAAGATACAAGAAAATGCATTAGTATTTAGTAAACATCCATGGCACCACAAAATAATTTGAGAAAACATTAGCATGCCAACATGCGCACAATGACAATGCTGACATACTGATGTTTAGTAGGTGTAATGTTTACCATCTTAGCTTAGCATGTTAGCGTGATAACATATGCGTATTAGCACTAAACAAAGTAATGCTAAGATTGATGGGAAGTCTTAAACAAATCGAAATTTTACCTAATGATGCCGCTAGAGTTAAATGCTACGTTTACACGTGGCCGGCTATTTTCATAAACGGACATTTCAACCTCTCCGTTCAAAAATAACATCGTGCACAGCTGTCAGTTTTCAGAAAAGTGTTCGTTTACACGTACCCGTGTATGTATGCCGTCATGAGCATGCCAAACCTGTAGGTGGCAGTGTAACGAGAAGCTCAAGCCCACGTTAGCCAATCAGAAAATAGCAGCAACAGCGACGAATCACTTCCTCTTTCTTGTCTTCCTCACTTCCTCGGCTGCCTAAACCTCCGTTTGTCTCAGTTTACATGCAAACGTGCAAACAAAGTTTTCCAAAATCTCCACTCTTTTTAGAAAGAATCGTTTTTAGAAAGAATCGTTTTCAGAGGCGAATTCTCCGTTTGCGTGTAAACGAAGGGCACAAACGAAGGGAAATGTCTCCGTTTGAGACATTCACCTTCAAACCTTCAGGTCGAAGGTGGGCCAGAGCGTTGGTGGGAATGTATTAGGTCACAAATCTTTATCTTCCAACAAGAATGATCAAGGTGTCAGTTTGTCCTGCCCTAACGGGTGCAACAAAGCTAACAGGAAGCTGTCAATCAATTCATCTAAACACACCCACACAGTCCTGGGAAGAGGTATAATCAGCCAGATTAACTGAAAACACATGTGTGGGTGTTCAGAGCCTTTAAAGTCAGGGGATCGCCAAAGTTATCAAGATATATTGACTGGGCGCGATGGATAGCTGGACAAAATTTCATGGGAATCCATCCAATGATTGTTGAGATATTTCAGTCCTAACCCTCTGGAAAGTGGTGGACCAACCAACAGACCAACATTGCAATCCTTAGAGCCATGCTGCTAGCATTCCATGTCGCAGTTCCAACACTAGTACTGACTAGCTCTACACTGCAATATGAGTACAATGGTGCTTTTACAACCACCACATTAGCTTTTCTGCTAAAGTCTCCTTCTTATCTGACTTACAAACATAAACAAGTCTCGTTCTGCACCTTGGCATGTTTAATGAGCCACCAAACAAACATTCACCAGGGGAAAATGCACTGCTAACGTCAATTTGCAGGCAAAGAAGCTAATTCACTCAGCTGCAGCACAGAAAAATAGCAGGTTAACATACCTGCAAATGCCACTTGGATCTGGTTAGATGCTGGTGTGGCCCTTACACTTCAACACCACTAACAACACTGCTGTCTGCCCATGACATGTGACATGCAGTCTCCAGCACAACTTTGTTTACTTTGTGTCTTATTCCCCTGCCGGGGCTCAGCCTGCCAGCCGCTGTCGATCAAACACAGACACCCCTCCAGCAGGCTGACATTTCCCCAACAACCATTTTTCTTCCTTTTAATAATAAACATTTGGTTTTAACAACACATTTCAAAACGCATGTTGACCTTATTTTTTAACTACACAAAGGGGAGGGGGGGGGGGGGGGGCTATATGTAATCTTAGTTGGACTGTAAGCAACTAGAAACTTGGCTGAGTGTAGCGCAAACAGTGCAGACGGAGTGCCGACCTACAGTGCATAAGGATATTGGCTTAAACTACAGTAAACTCTGAACTCCTAACTCAGCCAGCAGTAGGAAAGAAAAATACAAAAATAGCATTTCATTCTCAAAAAAACGGTATATGTGTTGATCTGGGCCTGAGAGCTCAGCAGTCCTATTGTGTTCTGCTATATTTTTGGGTGGAATGATACAAATCTGTGCTTAAGATGTACGATCCCAACGGTGCAGCGCTAGCATTTACTGCCGATTGAATGTGAAGCAGGAGTCGTCTACGGCCTGCTACTGTTTATGCTAGCCATAGATATGAAACATTCTAGCTTTGCTGGGACACATTTAACATTCAGTTACTTACAACAAAGGAGGTGAGGTCAAGCCAGTTTACTAACTGCGGCCACTGTGTGTGTGTGTGTGTGTGTGTGTGTGTGTGTGTGTGTGTGTGTGAGATGAAATTACACTCATAGGGATAACACTTCATCGGTTTTCATCACAGGACTGTTCAGTGGTGAAATTGCCTCTCTGCTTTTGGACAAAGGCATTATATGCTCAGCTATGTTTAGATTGGTGCTTTTTCCCGAGGCTCCTACTCATTGTCTATTCTCTCTCCATCCCTGTAAATACACACTGAGTGTGTCCATGTGTCTATTTGTGTTCTCCCTTATGTTCTCTGTGTACTGTATGTACCAGTCCTGTAGCAGTCAGCACTCTTTCTTTTACTTATTTGTGTATCGGGGTGTACAAGAGCGAGCGTGCTCTGAGCAGAGTGCAGTGTGGGTGTTAAAGAAGTAATACGTTGGTCCACAAACCCCAGCCTCGGTGTATCTGTGTCTCGGTCTCTGTCTGGCTTACAATAAGTGATCTCTTTCTTCATCTTGACATCTGTGCATGCTTACTGGACTGTGTGTGTTTTGCAAGCAACCTTACAACTGGAGCTTGGACAAACCCTGTGTGTGCCCAGCAGCGTCTTTTGTGACTGCCAGGCTAAAATATTGGTGCTAATCTGACCTACACTGGCCAGGGCTATTTTTCTACGGTGCTATTTTTGTCAGCCCTCCTCCTCCTCCTGCTGTCATTGGCTCAAAACTTACAACGGCAACCAAAGTAATACATTTTCATTTAACCAAGGTCCTTACAGTGCACTGCTTAATGGCCCCCATATCCTAGTGCTGGCACAGTGAAGCAGCAGAAAGGAGCTTGTTGAAGGTCCACAGGGGCTTTTTAAAGGTTAAAACATATACAGTAAAGGAGACACACACAGGGATTAATGGTTGTTCACCAGTGGATCATCCATATTCAGAGATAACATTGTTTGCATCTCCTCTTGCTACTTTCTATTGTGTGTTTGCTGGATCATTTGATGATGTTTAATGTGTGTACTGTATGTGTGTGTCACATCTCAGTACCTCATTTTCAGCTCACACATTGTCAAAGTTGACTGTTCGCTAAACCCTTCCCCCGACTGTCCAGTCTTAGCAACTGTAACCAGGCACGCAGTTTTTTTATTTTTCCTTTTCAAAAACAAAATCACAAGAGCAAAACTGTAAGGAATGAACCATGTCTGTGCTAACATAAGCTACAAACATTAGCATGTCCAGCCAACTAGCTAACAGTGGTAATTGAGCATTACAAGAGCAAGTAGCACATCCTTAACAAACTAAGTTACGTAAATAAAAAAAAATTAAAGAAATCCCCATTCACGACTACCACATCAAATTTCCTCTCCTTGGAAGCCGCAGTGGAAGTTAGGCTAACATTAGCAGCTCTGTGCTGTTCTAAGCGACCCCAGCCAAGCTTGTTTTCTGAAATTGCAATACGTTCGCCAAAGACATCGGTGTTTGTCATCTTGTAATATTAAAAGTGAATGCATGACTCTGTGTTGCTCAATAATGTTGGCTAACCAGCTAAAGAGCATTGTGTTAGAATGAAATTATTCTAATCTTACATTTGTTTCATATTATACTAGGACTAACTAGCTGTACACTGCTTTAAATGTCTTTAAAACAAGTCAACTGCAAACATTAAAAACTGCTTTTACAACCATTTTACAGAGCTGCCATTAGCTTATTTAGCTAGCTAGCTCATCAAATCTACTAGCAAAAGTTATTTATTTCAGCCGACAAAATGGACAGTCACTTGTCAGAAATGAGAAGCCTGCTTTTGTTTACTTCTATCTGAAATCAAGGTTGTTGTTTGTTTTAAATGACTATGAATTTTAAGTGGAAAACCTGACACTGTTATCTTTATAAACTGCATATGTCCTATGCGAGAACAGAAAGCTTGACAGGCACAGCAACTATGGAGGACAGGGCCTAGCGAACGGTCAATTGGCCTGTCTGGTCATGTAATCATGCTTGGGAAGGCATTTTGATGACACCCATTTCAAACAAATGTCAATTATTTTTAAACCATTTTTCCACTGAATGTCTCTACATCATTCTTCTGTTGTAGTCTGCCTTTGGAAGCTCCGCTCTGTCGATCAATAAATACATTTGAAAAGATGTTGCCATGCATCCTTGTCTTGTTCATGCCCATGTTCATGCGTGCACTGTCGTGACCCGCCACCATTCCCTGCAGGGATACAGCGAAGCTCACTCGGTCCTGACATGACGGTTTGACATGGAAAAAGTTACAGATGTTTTTTTTATACACTTTTCTTAAACTTTTCTATGTGAATATTAAAACTAAAATGTATTTCTTTTTTTGTGTTAACTTTACTTTCCAATTTTTTGTATTCACAGCTTGATCATATGTCAGTCTTTCATGTCATTCCTCCCACATCTATTCAGGGATCCTTTATCATTCCTTCAAAGAGGTGAACCGATCCGTGCCATGATTTATTATGCCTTTTTTTGTAGAGAAACAGAATAGTGACTATGAGTGTTACAGATGAAAGCCATCTTCCAATCTCCCTCAGGTCCATTCAGATGCCACAGAATAGACCATCTTCATATATCCACAGCAATAAACCACCTCTGTAAGGACAGGAGAATTCAGATGGAAGATGAAATACTTAAGTTTCTAACACAGCACCATGTAGAATGATACTGAAGGTACAAATCAATGACACCTCTCTGCTGCAATACACTGGGCTCTGTATCTACAAAGAAATACCCATTTCTGTGTCTGCTGGCTTTGAACAAGCTGCTCGGACCAGACGGGCTCCTAATTTCCACTTTCTATCATTCTCATCATTGGTTCCAAATGGTTTTTCGGCCAGGCACCTTCTCCCTGAAATCTACTTGGAAAAACACCTACATGCATATGAAAACATACCCAGGGCATATTGTACATTCCAGACACTCAAATGAGACATTATGCTTTTGTTGAAAGTATTTCTGCACTGTTGTGACAGGATAAGTTTCTTTTTTTTTTTGTCTAATTGCTGACATTTTGTTTAGGTTTCCCACCATGTTTTGACTGAGTCTCCAGCTGTCTCCGGCACTGCTGTTATGTGTGCTATGTTTACATCATTAACTTCAGTGGTATGGGGCTGATGGACTAAGACACAGAGGAAAATAGGTTTTAATACAGAACAGACCTATATTAAGTAAAGAAATTGTTTTCTTCTTGCTCCCTGTAGCGTCCATTTTCTATCCCTCCTAGTAAGCATTTGGTTTAATGGTACTGAGGGCACAATATGGCACAACCTAAAATCAGGCTGGTGAGCTTGGAGCTGAATATTTCACTATGTACATTTCTCATGCTAAGAGTCTGGAAACATCTGCTCCAGTAAATACTGATAATGATTTTGCCTACAAAGGTGCTCGGCCTATAATTATTAACATTCTGCAAGGTAATGTTTACTACTAACACCACTACAACTAATAATAAAGTAACAATAAATTATTTGACTAATTATTAAAGGTCCCATATCATGCTCATTTTCTGGTTCATACTTGTATTTTGGGTTTCTACTAGAACATGTTTGCATGCTTTCATGTTCAAAAAACATAATCTTTATCATACTGTCTGTCTGAATATGCCTGTATTCACCCTCTATCTGAAAGGCTCCGTTTTAGCGCCTGTTTCTTTAAAGGAGAATTCCAGCCAATTTTTACGTTAATCTTGATCACTATAAATATACGAGTACAGTCGATAGAAAAAAAACGAGCTGAATGGGTGCGGTCAACACGGAGTAGCTGCAGCGAGCTGCAACGAGCTTCCACTTAGCTAAAACGGCAGTTGTCGGGGCAAGTTTCAGAGTGCCTTTGTGCCTCTTAACAGACACAAAATGCAATTAAAATGTCTGTGCAACATGAACAGGGCCCTCGTGACAACAAGATGCGTTTTCAACTCAGACATTGTTTAAATTCACCTACCCTGTCTCTATCCTGCCGGTAGCTAGCTCGCCCTGCTAGCTGCTAGCTGTTAGCTGCTAGCTGCCGTCCGTGATAAGTGTGTTCAGCCAGGTTTATTCTATGATAATCATCACGCAACAGTTCCGTGTGTATTTGTAGCTCATCCATTTTGTGTGTGATCGATCTGGTGTTGGTGAGTAGGAGGCTTGGCATTGTTAATCTGTGTGGTAGTTCCCTTAGCCACGCTAGCAGGACCGACCGGGATCCTTGCTTCTGATTTCTCCGCACCTTCATCGCCTCCCACTCCCGAAAACAATCCAGTGAGCGCCCGGTGGTCTGGCTATGTCCTCCAGAGGACAGGTCATGCCTTCGCGACAAAAACTTGAAGTTTATTCCCCCTCAAAAATAGGTAATTGGGCACTGTAGTGGTAATGACCATATCAGTGACTATGTAACTACATGGAAACGGGCCAAATGATGTCTGTAGCTTGCACACTGATAGCGTTAGAGAAGGCTAGCTGTAGTCTCGCGCTGAAGTCCCAGTGTAGTAGGAAAAGGTAAACAGTTGCAGATCGCAATCCTTGCTGTGTGCTCTGTGAAATGAGAGTTTTAATACGTTTACAGTATGTCTCAACCTGCTTTATAATCAAAAAAGAAATGGAAATCTCACTTATTACAACAAGAGAGACTATGTGATAGGTGTATTCTTTGAAATGTATTTTGTATACAAATCTCTTGCCTTGCACTTGTAAATCAACTTAAAGACACAATTTAATTATTAAATGTTCCTTAAAGAAAACTCCTTTCACCTTCATTGCATTTATGTGGTGCCTTCATCATTTCAAGTGTTAATGTAAAAAGAATGTTCTTGACTAGATAGATACCACTAAAGATACAGTTAAAGTTTGATTTTTTATATTGAACTGACTCTTTAATACAGTGATTTAGACCAAGGGGGGAAAAAAAGTACTATACTCTTAATGAAGGGACACAATCCAGTAGTTATATGTAATGGAGTCACAGAACTCACACTCAGCTGACTAATGTCGTCAGCCTCACACATCTATTGTACAAGCCCCGCTGGGACTATTTTTTCTCCCTTCTCCTGCACGGGTCACAAGTTCATGTTTCGTAGGGGTCGTATTGAGAAACCAAGCCCCAGGAGGTTCCTTGTTTTTAGTCTTATTTCAAACAGTGGTCTCAGGTGGCCTTTGCAGCTATGCAACCTACATTCACAGGGAAGGCCATCACACATACAACCCTGAAACTGAGCTCAAGGCAAGAGATACTTTATTTATTGTTGCTGTTGGATAACACTGTCCAAAATACCAACTTTGCAAGGGCTCAGAAGAACCAGCCTTGACTTTGACTATGCTGACCTTATCTGACCCACAATGCATTTTGTGTTTTGAATGTACTACACAAGCCCAAACTATAAGTAGAGTAAAAACATTTTAAAAAACCACCAACTTTCAATTTTTTTAACGCAAAAGGTTGTATCTCATAATGGCATCTGTATATGTTTTCCAATGGCAGGAATATTACACTGCTAATTGACCGTTTACTAAATCCCAAACAGCTATTGTCCAATCGTAGCTTAGCAACCATACCTAGGCATAGGAAGCCTGTCAGGGTAAAGTGCTGTGCAATGGGCTTCTAGATCCGTGAATAAAGATTATCAAGGTTTTTTTGGGGGTTTTTTTCAAAATAAAACAAGACAAAATTGTAAGTAACGGATTATACAATGTTCTTGTCTGCTCTAACATAAACTGCAAACATTAGCATGTCCAGCTAACTAGCTAACCTAACCAAGTTTTACTGTCTAGGCCAAGGCATTTTACTACTTTCTTTTGTAGGGTTACAGGTTTTGTTAAGAAGTTAAATTCCTGGGGCTAATGTTAATTAGCTGGCTACAGCTGCAAGAATCTGCTAGCTACAAAATCGATGGTTGCCGGGTAGAAATGGGAAGCCTGCTTTTGTCTACTTCTGTCTGAAATCAACGACCCATTGTTTCGAAATTTTTTTTACTATTATTACTACTGTATATGTTGTGTGTGAGAAATGTAATTCCATGACAATTACTAACTATTGTAACCATTTAGTGATTCTTTACATACATATTTATATTTTGAGGTCAATAATAATTGGTCTGAAGCATCAGGAAAATGTACTTAAAGTATTGAAAGTAAAAGTACTTAGAAAGTTCCTCACATTTTAGAAAACTTGAAACGACTGAAACAGTTCTGTTTAATGGTCTAATCATTTCAGCTGGACTTGTAGACCTGTTTATTGTTGGGTAGTTTAATTTATATTAAACCATTGTATTTTCTAAACTACATGTGTTTTGTGTGCAAAAATCCTAATTTGTAAAAGTAACCAAAGCTGTCAGATTAATTTAGTGGAGTAAAAAGTACAATATTTCTCTCTGAAATGTAGCGGAGTAGAAGTAAAAAGTGGCATTAAAAGAAAAGACTCAAGTAAAGTACAAGTACCTAAAATTTGTACTTAAGTACAGTACTTGAGTAAATGTACTTAGTTACATTCCACCCCTGGTTTCTCCTTCACTTTTATTCTTGTAACAGTGGAAAAGTCACCAAGACAACATTTTTCAGAGGCTAAAACTCTCCAACCTCTAACGAAATATTGTTATGAGACAGGTATGCAGGGTAATATTTCAAGTCAACACATTGTCAGGAGTTGACACTACGGAGAAGGTCACAACTGCGTAAGCCGCAGCGCTGCTTTCAGCGGCTGCTGCAGATAGCATCTCTACGTCCCAGGCTGCAGTCCCAGAAGACTTGTCGTCCGTGGCTTTACCCTCAACCGTCCTCTGTCTCTCTGTGGGACTCTCATTAGTGAAGCAAACACATTATCCATGCTGACTTCTATATAGACAGGAGGAAGGAGGAGATGGAGAGCAGGAAGTAATGATCCGCAGTGTCTAAGTAAAATTAGCTCCATTAATCACACCATTGATTGGTCAGCTGCAGAATGCAATGCCCCTTTCCCTCTCTCTTTCACAATAAGCAGCTATGAGCTCCAGGGACTGGATCTGTGCTTAACTATAAATAATATGTTTTGATTGTGGAGGAATAGTCTTTGTTTACCCAGAGGCTCTTTTCTCTTGCTGTTTGTGTTTTTCAGTCTTCGGAGGAACAGTCAATACCTGTCTCCTTGTAGATTAAGAAGAATTGGGCTTGAAAACATCCTCCATCCCGTGCTCATTTCAAAGAAGTGAGACTCAACAGCGATTTGCCAGAAAACTTTTAAATCTCACTTTCTGCATCACCACCTTTGTTCTCACTCCAATAGATTTTCTGCCGGCTTCTTGACCCAGACATTATGAACTGTTTTCATTTTTTAGTGGCAAGATTCCAACAGCGGGAGTGAGAGAACTTTCTCTTTGATTGATATCCACCTTTCAGAAAGATGTATGGGATTTCAAATCAACCACTAAATGCCTGCAAACGTATAATAACCCCTATTGTTATTTTCCAAACCTATGACTATGACTGCCTCTTTAACGCACACATACAATGGCAGAAGGGGAGGTCTGTCATTTTACTCCAAAACTTTATTTTATTCCCTCACTGCCAAAACTCAGGTCATGAAACAAGCTGGAACAAAAGATCGTCAATGAGGAATCACTTTCATTCAGGAATTAGGACTGCAAATGCCTCTTTACATGCACATTTTACCTTCAAATTGGGCATGTTTTTATTGCACAATCACAGTGGACAGCCCTTCACCTGGAGGCCCTGTAATAAAATTTGGCACGCCCGACTGAAATATCGCCACTGAACATGGAGCCATAAAACAAGTGCACCCGCAATTCTTATGCTCATATTAGGTGTCTTCTCTTTTCACCCACATTTAGAAACTGAACTTAAATTGATTTTCTACACTCTATTCCTTCATGTAAATCAGAAAAATCAGACACTTACTATTTAGCTTTGGTGGAAACTAAGAGAGGAATGACATGTGGCATGTCGGTCCTGCAAAGCCCAAAGTCGGTGCACGGGACATCAAACACCGGCGAAACCCCCCACTGTTTAAGTGGACAACAAACTTAACAACTACTTTTTTTTTGGTCAGTGTGAAACTACAGTACATGTAATGTGGGTCACAAAACTCAGGTTAGATAGAGCACTAATCCGCAACTTCCATACATTTCGAAGACCACACACAAACACACACACACACACACACACACACACACACACACAGAATTATCAACATTGACGCACAAGATCCAAGCTCCAGAAATGCTGGATCCTACATTCCCCATAATGCAACTCAACTGCGTCTTTCGTTAGACTTGCGCTGTCTGGTAAATGTCCATGTTTTTTTTTTTAAACCATGCCCCAGTTGTAACCCAGGCATCCTATTATAAATGTCAATGCTTGAACCCAAGCTGAAATAACTCTGGAAAGCTCCTTCCAGAGCCACAGAATTCAATTCAGTTCAATTACATTTTTATTTATAGTATCAAATCATAACAAGAGTTATCTCAAGACACTTTACAGACAGAGTAGGTCTAGACCACACTCTATAATATACTAAGACCCAACAATTCCAATAATTCCCCCAAGAGACATTATACAACTGTTTGTACTGAGTAATAAGCACTATAGTCACAACAAGTAGACTGAACTTTATGTGTAAAATTGGTGGAGTGCCCCTTTACAGAAGTTGCACTGTGGCTTTGACTGCTAAGAGTCTGCATTTTGACCTTTACAGAAGTGGATACATGAGCGTGAGAACATGAGAAGAGCAAAAATATCACATTATTTTTCCCTGCACTGATTTCACAGCTTCCTGTGACAGTGATGAAGTTTTATCAGCAGGAGACATGGGATACAATCTCTTTATGGTGAATACGGCCTTTTCTGAGGACCTCAGCAACAAATCTGCTAAATCAACACATCCCAGACATTTTACCTTTTTTTTCTCTTGGGTGATTATTTTTTAGTGAGTGGAAACTCAGGCTCAGGAAGTGTTGCCATTTCAAACAGTCCAGAGAGGCCGGCTGCATGGCTACCCGCTGGCACACCATCTTATTTGCTTTCCCTATGCTTTGTCTCAAGCCTCGATGTGAAGATAATATAAGGGGCCTGCTCTGGACTTTATTTTGGTACTACAGCCATGATGGACCCCTGTTTGTTTCCAGAGACAATTTTCTTTTCTGTGCTCAGCTGAATTTCACCCAAATCTCAGGCAATTAGGATAAGATCTATGCGACTGTATTAGCCTCAGTCAAACACATTATTATCTTTAATATCAAACATAAACATTTTACCCTCATAAGTAAGACTTCAACATGGATTAGGTCTCTGAGGAATATGTAAAGGAAAAGAAGTGGGGGTTAAAGTAAGATGACAGCAGGCCGTATGAGACAAATGACTGTGGGAAAGACAGGCAGCTCCATGAAGCAGTCAACCTGATGTAATTGGCTCTTTACAGAGGAAATGTGGGCTGTGGCCTTGGGACGCAAAGTGCATGTTATGTATGCTGTTCTGTCTGATCATAAAGGAACTGACTAAGGGCAATGAAGGGTATGGCCACATGGTGTTGTACTTACAGGATGTATTGTGGTCAGTGGCCTGAACAGCCTGAAATATGTTTCTGTATGTGTATATGGCATGTGTGTAAGTGTATCTGTGTATCTGTATGTGCATGGATGTGCTTTTCAGTATGACTCTGGTGTGTTTGTGTATGTGGATTTGTGTTTGGCTTCAGTTGCTGGGTCACACACACACACACACACACACACACACACACACACACACACACACACACACACAGCTTATTTATGGCCTTTAGGCAGTATATATATATATAATATATATATATATATATATATATATATATATATATATATATATATACATATATATATATATAATATATATGGTCAATAGAGTCTCCATCAGGTCAACTTACAGACAGCAGATGCCATGTATTGTCAACAAACACTTGGAGGGTAACATGCAGTGGTGTAGTCTAATGTATTGTAGTGGGTATACCCTACTGTATATGTATGGGCCTATACTGTATATGTGGGCCAGAATGGGCCTTTTGGGGGGAGCATTTCATAGTGGGGAAATTTGAGCATCAACGACTTCATTTCCTGCATTGTGACACACTATTATGCACCAATTTGCTGTAGAAATACATACAGATGACAATTCAAAATATATCAAAATTACAATGCAAAGTATGTTGTTACGTGTCATTGGGCATTTTTAAGTGGGTATATGGAAATCCTGGAGCTTTATACTTGTGTATCACGTAGACTACACCACAGGTGTATGAAGCTGGGAAAAGATTTATGACAGATTTTGGTAACTGGATGCCATTTTCAGTATTTTTAGCAGACAAAGAAAGGTTACTTATATATCAGTGATGGGAGAAGTACTGAGCTTTTTTATTTTAGTAAAAGTACTAGCAATACCACAGTGTGTAAATACTATGTTACATGTAAAAAAAAAAAAAAAGGCATGGTTTAAAAATCTTACTTTCGTAAATGTATAAGCATTAAAACATATCTAAAGTACCAAAAGTAAAATAACTTATTATGCAGTATGTCCTATTTCAGACTAATATATATCATATTATTTTATTATAATTATGAATGAATGAATGTGTAGGCCTACATCACTTTAATGTTGCAGTTGATAAAGGTGGGGCTAATTTTAATGAAAGAATGAATTTGAATTAATTAATTTGTAGCCTACCAATGGATCAAGTCTTATCTTATTTTTACCTATAATAATCATCAATTATTAGGAGATTATATTTGTATTAGTAGGCTACTTAGTTACTTTTCAACACTGATCTACAGAACACAGGCATAGATTAATAAACTAAGGCAATCAAAAGTGCTTTAAATATAACACCAAAAATACATTTAAACAGCCTTTTTTTTAGCTGGTGAATGAAGCAAATTGCTAATTTTGAACCCTGCATATGGTACAAATAAACATGAAAATATCAATATCATAACAAAACCACAAAAACGACAGATATGGATAAAGCAAACCTGCCAACTACTTCAGCTACTGAAGTGAGCTGCTACCTTGACATGAAATAATGGACTAGAGGAGACATAAATAAAACGCGCCCTTTATAATAGGGCGCTGTAGTTTGAACCATAAACTGTATAAAATGGAACCCTGTTTGCTTTGCCGGGCCTGCTGCTGTACTGCTACCTGGAAACTGTTATATTGCCTACCATTATGTTATAAGCGAAGTTGCATGCTTAAAGTCAGACGTTTTGGAAAGGGCATATTGTTTTCCAACAGCGCCGCTGCTGCACGTGTCTTCGACTTTATCCATTAAGCTGCTAGCAACAAACACGAACTTCGAGGTGTCCACACTGCTGCTTTAAACGACTCTTAAGGAATTATTCTCAACTGCCAGGACCACTGCTTCACTTCAACAAGATAAGTGCTTGCTGCTTGTGCTAACTATTGTTGTGCTACTATTGTTGACTCTGTTTAACAATATGAAGGTTGTTGTTGCTGCTTTCATGTTATTGTTGTCCCGCGTTCTTGAGGGCGGTGACATGCGTTAGTTTACTGCTAGTTTCTGCTTCTATGCTACGCTCCCTGCCCATTGCCTAGCTTTGTGCAGTATTTGCATTTGCTATTGGAAACGTTCTTGCTGTGTCTGAGCTCATTTTGGAATGTAAACATGTTGTCTTGCACATTGGCCTATAGTTTCCTTATGTTGGCTTAATTGGGAAGTCAATATGACTTTTGTCCCATTTTAAGATTTGTTGCCTCAACCACATTTTCTCCTCATACTTTATAATCAGCTAGCTAACCACTGGAGATTATTTCAACTCAAAGCTGTGGGTTTATGTGTCAGCTTGCTCTACTATCCTTTAAATTTACTGCGTAGCTCCTGTTCTTTGGTTTACACTGTCGCTACACTCATTGACATCTGTTCAAGCTAGTGTAAATGCATCTGTTTGTTTAAGCTTGCTGCTGCAGATCAGATACGGAGCAAGGCTTAGACTTATCCATCTCATATCACTAGCTAGCATATTTCCTCATGTTCTAAGATGCCCAAGCTAGCTGGTGGGGATGCATATTTTTGTTAGGGAAGTTATTGAAAGCTGTATTGAGTACTCCTCATTCCGCTTTTGGATACCTTTTCATAATTTTGTAAAATGCAAGAGAGACATGTTGTGTAAACGGTAATTTAACTTTTAGTTTTGGCAGAAATAGCACAAACAACTGACTGGCTTTAGTTTTTGGTTTCAGAACTAATAAAGTAACAAACACGTTCTCGAGTTTCTCAAATTGTAACTACTAACTACTTAAATCAACTGCCCAAAAAAAGAATGCCTTCATCTTTTTTTCAAATACTTCAGAGTGGGAATTGTCATATTTTATTTTACTTTTCTACACCATAGACTGTGAAAATAATGGACGGAGCTTCCAGGACGAAGCTTGCGGTCTTAAAACTGCGTTCTATTCTAATTTACAGCCAGGGATGTCACAATACCAAAAGTCTAGTAGTCGGTACCGAATCCGATACCACCAAAAGTACATGATACTTGATACCAAAGTCCATACCACGGTGTGTAAAAAGAGAAAGGGGAAAAAAAAAGAACACCACCACTCAAACATGAATTACTTTATTTAAAAATGTGAACATTATAAAAAACACAACAATAGTGGCATGTAGCATTCAAATACATAATGAATCAATTACAAAAACACAAACAATTACAAAGAAGATCAACTTTTACCACTTTATTCTCCTGGTGGACATCCTACTCTGGCTGATACTGGCAAAAAAGTAAACTTAGCTCAAAAAGTAAGGAAATTTGTGTTTGGTAGATTATTTCTCTGTGGTCACAATGCTTTTTGACAATAAATCTTATACCGTTGGAATGCCTGTTTAGTTCCCTTTCAAATGGTGCCCCATTTGTAAGGAACATGCATTTGTGGGATGAGCAGCAGCGCTGAGTATGTGCGTTGCGCCCATGAAAAATTTGCCAAATCTTCTCTGCCAATGCCAAACAGCTTATTCTGCCATTGACTCGTTTGGTGTTTGGTGGATTGGATGATTCTGCCTACGGCAGTTGGATCGTAGGGTCAAAGTGTGGAGAAGACGCGGAGAACGCTATGCTGATTGCTGCACCGATAGAGTAACACCTTTTGGTGGAGGCAGTGTGATGGTGTGGGGCGGCATCTCCCTCAATGGAAAAACGAGGCTTGTCATCATTGGAGGCAATCTCAATGCAGAGAGATATAGAGATGAGATTCTGCAACCAGTGGCAATCCCATATCTCCACAGTCTGGGACCGAACTCTATCCTCCAAGATGACAACGCTCGCCCCCACAGGGCGGGGTTTATCAGAGACTACCTCCAGAATGTGGGAGTGGAGAGGATGGAATGGCCTGCCAGCAGTCCTGATCTCAACCCCACTGAACACTTGTGGGATCAGCTTGGGCGTACTGTTCGTGCCAGAGTGACCAACACAACCACGTTGGCTGACTTGCGACAAATGCTGGTTGAAGAATGGGATGCCATCCCACAGCAGTGTGTGACCAGGCTGGTGACCAGCATGAGGAGGAGGTGCCAGGCTGTTGTGGCTGTGTATGGTTCTTCCACACGCTACTGAGGCTCCTGTTTTTTAAATGAATAAATTGTTAAATTGCCAATATGTCTTGTTTTTTCAAACTTCAATCATCCAATCCACCAAACGAGTCAATGGCAGAATAAGCTGTTTGGCATTGGCAGAGAAGATCTGGCAAATTTTTCATGGGTGCAACCCACGTACTCAGCGCTGCTGCTCATCCCACAAATATATGTTCGTTACAAATGGGGCACCATTTGAAAGGGAACTAAACAGGCTTAACAACGGTATAAGATTTATTGCCAAAAAGCATTGTTACAACAGAGAAATAATCTACCAAACACAAATGTCCTTACTTTTTGTGTTAAGTTTATTTTATTTATCAAACATACTGTCTGACAATGACTAATAAAACAGTGGAGGATACAGGTACTAAGGTCTACTCATAAACACACACACACACACACACACACCTTATACTCTGAATGCAAAATTCACTGACGTCGTGGCAGGCCGAAAAGATTTTTTAAAAGCATTAACATTTTAATAATTATTTAATCCAGTGACATTAGGCTACATTTTGCCGACAGGCTGAATGGCAACGCATGGCAGCCCATTAGGAGGTTACCTACTGCAGAAAAACAAGTACCATCACGTTTTAAGAAGGTTGGAACCGACTTGGTACCGAAGTACCGGTTCTCGTGACATCCCTTTCAGCATTTTTACAGCAGAGGGGCTGAAAGTCAGATTACATAGAAGTCTATTAGAAAATAATTCTACTTCTCACTTGATTTATTACCTTACTAAACATCTTCAAAATGAGTCCATGGCCTCAATCGCTACTTTCAAATCTTCAGTACAACATATCAAAATCATTCCGTACATCATATTTTGTTTATAGATTATATTTTGCTGCACTCATTTACAATAAGAACAACAAAAAAAGCCCAGCTTTATTATTCTGATGTTGAATTGTTTGTGTACATGATAGCATATGAATAGGCTACCCCAGCCATGGATCCTGGATTATATTCTAAGTATAGTTTTCTAGTTTTTGAAGGGTCAGCTAGTCCCATTGTAGCGTGCATGTTGCTTTGTATACCTAATATGTGGGCTAGAGAATGTGCTGTCTATGACCGACTGGTGTTATTTAGTATGAAACATGAGGGTAGTTGACAAGGATCTTTGCTCTGATGGCTCTTATTAACTACAGTCGTTTGACGATAATATACCGATTTAAAAAAAGAACCCTTCTGCCCTATCAAACTCTAAACTTGTGCACCACATGACACAGCGATTTAAGATTTCTCAATGGAATTTTCATTATTAATGATTCAGTAGCAGGCATGATAAAACGGTGGCAGCGCGCCACAGGTGGCCCTTTGTAGTGGAAACATTAAAGTACCACAACACGGCCGTTCATTGAGGCTCTACTGTAAGCTGGCTGCAACTCAGTGTTGTCACCTGTACAGTGAGGACACAGAAAGATGTCTATTCACAGTATAAACCAGAGCTGTGGAAATGTGCTGCTCAGCAGAGAGTGCGTACATACAGTAGTTAAGTGCCTGTTTTAGTGTTGAGTAGCCATGGCTCCCTGACAGAGTTACTGGGCAAACCCCCGGGGGGGGCTCAGACTATCTGTCCCTTTTACAGGGAAGTCATTATATAGAAGTGGATTATACACGACGGCAGAATCTCATTCCCGAACCACTCAGGAACTCAGGCTAAAAACGTTTGGATTATAATTCTCGGGTAAAGCTTATTCCAAATATAAAACATAAATTTGCACTCAGTCTAAAATAGAGACATGTATTTATCAATAAGTAAGATGTATTTCTCAGTGGAAACACTCAACTAGCCTATCTTAATTCACCCTAGAAACCCTCTGTTTGATAACTAAAGGCATCTCAGATTCACCACACACTGACACTTTGACCTCCCAAATTTATGAGGTGATTATCCAACCATCTCATTCACTCATTTCCCGTCTGCTTGGGAATTCAGGCTTCAGTGATGTCAAGAAAGCGGATTACAAACGGTGTATCCATGCACAGTTCTCAATGTGTTAAGGTGATATTTATAGTTTAGTATTGTTAGCTAGTGCGTTAGTAAGTAAGATATTATTGTCATAGCAACAGGAGTAGTTTTTTATCAAACAAAATCTCTTAAGCTTGACCTCATTTTTTAATTGACCCAGTGTATTGTGAACAGATTTTATAACACTTTGTGAATCTTAAAATAAAAAAATAAAAACTGTAGCAATAAAGTTGACAACAGATAACGCTACAGCACAGCTGAGAACCGCCTAGGGCTTCAACTAACTATTTTATAATGTCTGTCCACCCACCCACCCCCCGATGACCTTTAACCCCTTCTCAGGCCATGCTGGGGCTGTTTTACACACATGTTTAAAACAGATGTTTTGTCAAGCTGCTGTTTCCAAGATCAAGAATGAACCTTCCAGCTCAAAAAACATAACATGTAATACAGGTGTTTGCTCAAAGCTGTAGACACAAATGAAATAAAAGTTTAAATCTTTAGATTATGATTAGATTGGCGTTGATGAACGTTAAACAGGTTTTAGAAAAGGTAATTTGATGGTCCATTGCAGGGTCATCTAGCCTGCACAACGGCCGTGATTGATAACTGTAATTATGGACCATTTATGTTTGCTTTAGCTGTACTATTTCCTGTATTACTGTTGCAATATTGTTGAGCATCATAAGAAATAATTGCCTTTATCTGAATCAGGTCATTCCTTCACTTGAGTACTCTGTTGTCACAAAAAGTCCCTGTCTCTCTCTTATTGCCTCCATGAAAATGACTTCATAAAAGAGGCTAATTAAAAATTGTACTAATTCTAACACTGACTATGTATCTTATCTTTGACGATCTGTGCATTGTGCCAGAAGCAATTAAGGAAACTGGATGGGCTAAATTGGCTTTTGTTCCCCAGTCAGTTTAATTAGTGTGATGAATAGTGGAAGAACCAGGATCCCAATGCCATTCAGCACAGAACTCATCGGACAAAGTGTGTTTTTGGCAGTTTGAGAAAAACGCTATGTCTTTGTCCTTTATTTCAAACACTGCAAATGGTTCTTTGGTAATCCCTTGCTAAGGCACTGTGGTGGAAGACTTAATGTAAAAGCAGCCCCGAAAGGCCAAATATTAAACCTATTTATCACTCGCATGCTGTGATTGAACATGGGCTGTCTTAAATAAACACATGCACGCTATTTCTTCCTCCTGATTCACGTTTATTCATGTTCCTACTTTAAGTAGCCTATACATGCTCCCATAATAGCCATAAATAACTCTACAGATATTAAGAAATGTGCAGATTGTCTCACTGGTCAGGTAATTAAGATTTATAGACAACAAAATCTACTTCTCAATTATACTATAATAATTTAATCTTAGATTATGTATATCATCTATATGCCTCTGAATAGCATATTCACTCCCACAGTCCCATCTTTATGTGTCCTGAATAATTCAGACTCACTGATTCCTGAGGTTGTGGTCACTGTGGCCCTGAAGTGGACTCATAAAGACAACATTATTCATGCTGTTGTATCATGGCTTTTATAACTACAAGTGTGTGTGTGTGTGTGTGTGTGTGTGTGTGTGTGTTTCAGTGAGAGAGAGCAAGAGAAGTACATCTCATTGACTCGTTTCTCTAGAAATATTGATCCAAGCCCAACCATTGGAGTAGTTTCCATATTCTCCAGTTCTGAGGAATCCTCCTATTGGCTTCATGTTTCAGTGATTCCCCTCAGTGATATCTGAGCTTAGATGCAATGTAACCATTTCCCATGAATGATGCAGTGGGGTACAGTAATGGGTAAACTATGTTGAAAATATGTTCGTTCTTATTTGACTGTATGTGGTAGAAAAGTGACGCCAGAAATGCATTTGTAAAATATTATTTTATGACATTATTATTATTTATTTATATATATATTATTTTCTTTTATTTTTTAATCATCAGCAGTGCACGCTGCAATTTGCAGTCAACAGTGAGTGGTGAGCAGATGGTGTATCAATATCAAATCAATATTCAAATGTAGACTGTTGGGACAGTTTGAGAAGGAAAGGTGGTCATTCACCAGCTCAGTCACTGACACCCTACAGCAGCTACAGTATAATCAATATTTTATGATGATATCTCTGGTTCTGCTGCATCGATTGGGATCCTTTTTTTAGACTGTCCATCGTGATTCCGACAATGTTATAGGAGTGCAGTGCCAAATTGGTGGAGTACTATTTTAATACTGAATTTGCACTGTAATGTTCAGTATGGTCAAGTTCACAGAGAGTCGCCAAAATACTAAAAGGCACATGCAAGAAATATACTGTTGCGCCAAAAATGCCACTTTGCCCATGCAAACCTCCAATATACTGTATGCCTTAAGCGGGCTTATTAACCTAAATACATGATAACACATGTAACCATGGGAGATGATTTAATGAGATTTAGTTGCATCCTTATGCACAATTTAATACAAAATAAAACATAAATTTTTCTTCAATGCCTGGAAACAGTACTTTATTTGACATTTTAATGTAATAATTTTGTAGCAGGGCATCAGCCATTACCTGGATTCACTTTCTACAGTTTCAATGTTCAGGCTACAGCTGAGGATTTATTACCTTAGTAGACATCTTCAAAATGAGTCCATGGTCTCAATCGCTACTTTCAAATCTTCAGTACAACATATCAAAATCATTCCGTACATCATATTTTGTTTATAGATTATATTTTGCTGCACTCATTTACAATAAGAACAACAAGAAAAGCCCAGCTTTATTAGGATATTTATAAGGATGCAGCATTTCTGCTGCGATAACTGACTTGACATCTTTAAGCTGCTTAAAAACTGACTGCTTAAAGAGACATATAGTGAGTTGTAAGTAATTTTATACAGTACATTTTTTGCTGCCGGCATTTTTCCACTCTCAATTATTTACCTGTAGTAAGGCAGCTGTACAGAACGGAGGCTGAACTGAAATAGAGGCAGATGGAGTAATGGCTTCATAGCAGCATAACCACTGATGCTTGTTCATACAGCTCCACTGATATCCCTCAGGTCCTGTTAAGCAAGACTGGAGAAGCACATATAAACACACACTGTCCTAAACAGACCGACAGACAGTCATGTAGGACATTCACAAATGAGTCAGATATTATCTGCAGATTTACTCGCATCAGAGCCTGGACTTGCCTCTTGCATGATAAATGATGCATGGTGATATCAAGCCGGCTACTAAGACAAATGGAATACATGTCCTCTACGTGCGTTTGTGTGTGTGAAGTTCACTGCTAATCATCGCAAACGTATATATAAATGCAGAAATGGCTGCAGCTCTTGGGAAGATAAATGATCTGGACTTCCTCTTTTTATGAAAACATGAGCACACACTGTGACACACATACATGCACACACGTACAATGATAGATAGATGGCATTCTCTGACCAACCCACCCCATTAGAGTTGCATGCTATCCTCCCTCTCCTCGGCTTGGCCTACCAAACTTCACCCAAGGGGTCAACAACAATCTAAATTTCAATTAAAGTGGAAAATGCCGCTGATAGAGACCGAATGAATGTTGATGCCTCTTCGTCTGAGGGTTCAGGTTTCAGCGGCTGCTTGGGGAAAAAAAAGCATTTGGGGCAATTATTTCATTATCTAAAATGTGCTCACAGCGGGCCGGGGTCACAGCCCCGGCTGAGATTAGGCGGAACCACAATTATTATTACAATTAGAAAGCAGACAGTCCCAGCAGAAGTGTTTTGCCCCAGGAAAAACTGAATGTCAACTTAAGACTGTTATTAGAAAGCTGAAGGTGAAGAGAAGATTGAGAATACGGAGAGGGATAGGGAAGGTTTTGGAGATGTTTTTTTAATTGTTTGTTTTCCACGTTGTGCACAGGCTACAGCATGCAATTTGTGCTTCATTGCAAAGCCTGAAGTCTGAGGGAGGATTTAATGAGTTGAAGAAAAAAAGAGGGAAAAGTGAAGCCTCTCTCCACAACCGCTTAACATTTAAAATTAACTGCATAAAAACTAAACTTAACCTGCTACGGTAGACGAACGATCTTAGAACAACTTAACTGAGAGTAGAAGGTCTGACACATTGGTAAAGTTTATGTTAACCTGTAAGGGTTCAGTGGGTTGAACTGGTGAACGTTGGCCTACTGAACTAGCTTTGCATTTCTAAAAGAAATCACTGTCAGGCTTGTATTCAAAAGAATAAGAGACAGCTTTGATGCCAAGAGCAAGAGGTGCAGTCTGTACCTAAGTAAATCAAATTAGCAAATTACAAATGGAGTCCAGGTGCATTTTACGTACATCCTCTCCAATTACTGTTAACAAAATAAGGGTGCACTCAGCAGTGCAGATCTGTCAGTGTGAGATCAAAGAGGGAAAAGAACAAGATATGAGGTTATGGAGAGGAGAGGAGATACTGAAAGGGGGAATTAACAATAACGGGCCATGGTCCTGGTGTAAAATAACAGTTCTCTACTTCCTATTGACCTTTTGCTAAGCTCTGTCACATTTAATTACTGTTGCTACACCTTCATTCCACAGTCTACTATGATAACGGAGGCAGATTCACAATCGTAATATAAATCATATTTTAAAATGGGTCTTTGATTTCAGACAGAAGCGGCCAAAGCTGGGTACTAACTTGTAGATGGCGACCATCGATTTTGCAACTGTCGCAAGATTTTATCAGCTGTAGCAACCTAGCTAATTAAACTTATTGAGTCTTTTTTTGACTGTTTCTGACGGACTTGTTTTTAAAATCTTGTAGAAGGGGTCTTAAAAAAAAGTATTCCACCGATTTAGCATTGCACTCCTACGACGTTGTCGGACTCACAATTCAAAATCTACCGATCAAGCATCTTCTGTGTTGAAGCAGAAAGGAAAACTTTCAAAACTCCAAGTTATAAATGTATTGATCTCGCTATACTACAGGCAAAAAGGACTAGAGCGCTCATCTGGAAGAAAATGGGAGGCACCTACAATGGGTGCTTGGATCAAGAATATGGCACAATGTATGTCCATGGAGAAATTAACGTATATGAAAAACAAATTGGGGGTACATTTGACCAATAAAAAAGGAGACATAGGGGAGCTTCTACAGAGGGCTAATGCGGGACAGGATACCTAAAATTAAAATAAGTGGTGAACCGCAGAAGAGGAAAGGACTGAGGCATGTCTTGGAGGGTGATAGCAGAGGAGCAATTCTTGTTGTATTTGTGCGTATCGTAGCTTTGCTGGACGTGCCATTGTTCTGTGCATGTGATACTATCATATAGTTTGCTTTTGTTTATTTTTTTGGCTCTTGTAATCCATCAGCTGGGAGTAGAGGTCAACCGATATGGGTTTTCTCTGGCCGATGCCGATCTTTAGAAATCAGGGTCAGCCGATGGCTGATAAATGCTGCCGATGTATTTTGGCCGATATTTGGCCGATATGTGCTTGTTTTTAAACCTCTATTTGAAAGATAAAATGTAACACTAATAAACACTTCACCAATCTACACTTGTATACTTCAATTAAAAATGTATAATGTAAAAACATACGGTATATTGTATAAATAATGTATGAAAAATATATTAAATAAACAAAAATAAACTTTGTCAAATAAACTTTTCAATGAAAAAATAAAGTTTAGTGCACTTAGCAGCATTTATTAAACTTCTGAGAATACAAATCTGCAAGCTTCACAGAAAGTGACATGTTATTATTAATCTCAACACTATTTCCGCCTAACTCCTGTTGAATCACATCAGATCAGGGCTCTCTAAAGTCAGTTCTTGTTCACCTTGTTTGTTAGATCATTGTGCATTTGTTGAAGTGTTGTATCTGTGTTTTGGGGATCCTACTGTTAGGCTACATGTCCTGTTGCACTCATTAGGATCTCATCTGAGCAGATTTCTGTCATTCAAACAACTCTTAGTTGTAATTTAAAACTCGTCCAGCCAATTTAATAAAATTAAGGGTTTTAGTCGTGCTCGAGTCCATAGATGCAGTTAATGGATACAGGCACGGAGAACTGAAGGCTCTGTTAGCAACGATTAGCTCCGTTAGCGGTTAGCTCCAGTTAGCTCCGTTATAGGAGTGAATGAGACTGCCACGGACAGGGGTAACAACCAGATAAAAGAC
Organism: Sander vitreus; assembly: GCF_031162955.1. Lineage (NCBI taxonomy): Eukaryota > Metazoa > Chordata > Actinopteri > Perciformes > Percidae > Sander > Sander vitreus. The sequence goes on along the minus strand of NC_135876.1, from coordinate 9,333,279 downwards.
ATTCGGGGAGCTTCCACAGCGGTGTGGTCGCGGTGTTTTGTACGGTGTATTAGTACAGTTAATCCCAAGGCAAGAACACCAGCAATATGCTACTACTAACGGTAGCGTCTGAGCCTGAAGTGACTGTGCGAGACACACAGCAAGACTTCACGAGGGGAGGGGCTGGAGGCAGCTGGTCTGGGTGCGCTGTAAAAAATGTCGCCTATTCATGTTTTTAACACTAGGCTGCCCGCAGATGCGCCTGCCTATTAATCAGCTTGATATACTGGGATATTGGCCGATGCCGATTATGTTAAAAAATGCCAAAAGTCGGCCGATTAAGTCGACCTCTAGTTGGGAGAGAGATTTTGTTGTGAGCTGGGATAGGGGCGGGGTGCTTGTTAATAATTGTAATATAATATTGAAAATTCAATAAAAGCATTGTAAAAAACTAAACAAAACAAAAACTTGATGCAGCAGAGCCGTAGATATTGTCTTTTTAATTCCACACATTCCCTTTTCTCGTATGCAGTAGGGGTGGGAAAAATAATCGATTTTTTAGATGCATCGCAATTCTCTCTAGAATGTTTCGATTCTCGATTCAGATAAGTTAATGATTTATTACATTACATTTTTTTTTAAATTGAAAAAAATTATTTGTATTTAAAAGTTACTGTCTCCAGACAAGTACAAATCAGAAAACAGAGTGACTGAAAGAGGATGGGATAATGGACAACAACTTTAGAGTTTAGGCAAGAAAAAAACCCACACAAAAATGGCCAAAAGGAAAAAAAAATTTTAATTTTGTATACACATGATCTAATAAGACATACATAAAATAATTACGCAAAACACATATAGCAGCCAACGTCAACTGGCGGCCCGCGGAAGCGTTTAGTCTGGCCCGCAGAATAATCATGAATTCAGAAAATGTGAAGAGGAAAAAATGCGTTTTCTTATTTAGCATTTCAAGCATTTACAGCAGGTAACATTACACAGGTAGAGCACAAACCCAGCCCCTGTATTTGCATCCCTATTCCCATGCCGGGATTCTGCACAGCGATGCCAGCGCTCCACACACACAGCTGAGCCCAGAGGTGTGTGCGTTAAAACACGCAGTACCTGACTGGGAACGATCTGGGGCAGATCAACTCACGCTAGTCTCGTTACTGTAAGTAGGCTACAATAAAACCATTGTGAGTAAAAAGTCAATACTTATCAATGCATTCACCTGTATAGACAGGCATAAACATGTAGAAAGCGATATTTTAATCTGCTCAGTCCACTCTTGTCCACCGCGCTGTTTTACGCGAACACAGCTCTACTCTGCAAATAGCAAATTTATATAAACAAGCTAAAACAAAAGCTGTCTGTTTGTAGTCTAACTGTTTATCTTAGTTTGCTGGGAATCTTGAAATTTGGACAAATTCTGAATGATGCGATCGTTATGTTCGCGTTCTTCATTGTTGATGATGATGCTGGTTGTATTATTTTGCAACAGCATCGTTTCATTGCAAATGGGGCGTACATGACGAATGCATAGCCTGCTTATCAGTCCATTCATCATTCACCATTACCTGACAACAGCCATTTTTTTTCTGCAAGCATTTTCCACCAATCAGGACACTGCATACTACAACCATGTTTCCCTAATCACAGACTTTATCACTCCTCAGTGAACTGCCCTAGTCTGAGATCATTTTCTAGTTAAAGAGCCAGTTATCATTATGGAGTTTCCATGTTTTTTAGGAGTTTGCTCACACTAATACATGTAAAAAAAAATTTAGATATAGCATTAATTCAGTAAGAAAGTGACAATTTCAAACAAGAATAGGCGCATTAGGTATAAATTCATTTTATTTTCTTTATCTGTAAGTCCGGCCCCTGGAATGTCTGCTTAGAAACATTCTGGCCCTTGGAAAAATGTAGTTGATGACCCCTGACATATAGGCTGTTCATCTTCTTTATCACATTACATCTGACCACCTCATGTTTCATGTTCTAAGAAGCCAGTTATCCACCTTTAAACATGACTGAGCCTCTGACATGGAAGATTACTGGGAGACAAGGTGACTTTCACAAGCATGTTTAAGGCTTAAGCATGGAATGACTACAAAACAAAAACCTCAGTAGACAAAACATTTCATTAAAACTTGTGCGTGACAAATATATGTCAAAATCTAAGCTTTGTCTAGCTGCTTTGTCTAGGAAGTGATTAGCAATCTCTGAGCAGCAAACTCAGATTTATATGTATATTTTTTTTTAAATCATGCATGGAAATGTACATTAAAAAAATTGTTGCATCGATAATCAGTTTAGAATCAAATCGTTGGCCTCGGAATCGAATCGTGAGGTGCCAAGGGATTCCCACCCCTAGTATGCAGTAGTATTACTCCCCCCTACACCTGTAAACAGACTTTGATGGGTGACATGCTAACGTTTGCAGCCTATGTTAAAGCATAATATAATGATATTGTTAATTCTATTTCTTTCATTTTTGCTCTTGTAAACAATATTGAGATATGAAAAGGAAGCATATAGTTTAAACACTAGCAAACACAGTGCTTCAATAAGTCCAAGAGAACAAAACAAGTCTGTCCGTTAGAGCAGCTCTCACAGGGGAAGGGCATTTATTGACATTCTGGTCTCAGTCTTTTTCTTAAGGTCTCTATTAGAAGAAAAAAAAGTAAGTACATTGTGTTTGGCATGTGACCAATCGCTAACATCTGTTTGTTAATGCTATGCTATGATTCATGCTGCAGTAGCAGGAGCAAGTTGCAATGCAGTTACATTGTCTTTGGTTTACAATATTGAAACCTGTCAAGAAAACATTTCAACAGGTGAAAAACAATCTGCGAAGTGTGTATGCTGTGATGTAAGTCCCCACCGAGCAACTGAAGGGCTTTGCAACATGTACACACACATGTTCACACTCTTTTATGAATGTGAATTAGTTCTACTTAGCAGGACAGCTACAATGCTATTAGGGCGGACTAGCATCAACCAAAGGGTTTTAGTGAGAGGATAATAATTGGAGATCTGAAGAGGTCATCCTCCCCACTAATTGACTCCAGCTTAGAAGTGACCCCCAGTCGACAGTTTCCCTGCTGGTTCCTCTCGATAGTTGATGTTAATGTCACGGTGAGGTAGCAAAGATGGCATTCAGAGACGCCAGTGTAACTAGTTTTTGATTTGTTTCATGGCAGGGATAGAAATGGATTGAGGCCTCCAGGTCCTGTGTGTGTGTGTGTGTGTGTGTGTGTGTGTTTCCAGCACCAAGAACACATAATGATAATCATAGTCATAACATTAGTGTCTAGGCGTGATAATGTTTGGCGCTGCAACGTTAGCAAGAGCTAATGGGGACATAATGACTGTGGGTTTGCTGGGAGGTGGGATTGGTCTGGTGTACTGGAGAGTGCTTCGTCATAGGAAGAGAAAGCTGAATATACACAACAGTAGGGTTGGGTACCGAGACGCGGTGTTAATACAGCACGACCAGTATCTACCGGACTGAATAGCAAGGTGGATTTCGGTGCATTGCAATATTATTCCAAAAAGTCATAACTAATTAAAAATTGTACCACTCGCCATTCTATTCCCAAAATAATGATCTAATTCAGAACCACTTTATACAAGAATGTTCACCAAATAGTCAGATTTACTTTCCGAAAGTTTAATTTGAACAGTTGTTCTTAATGTACCACTTTTGTCATTCTGCAAGTCATGTCGTTCTCATTCCTCTCTTCCTCTCCATCTTAATTAGCAGTTACAGCTGTCAGCAGTGATCTCACATAATGGAGAAGTCATGCAGTGTTGCTACGCTGCCGGAAATTAGCGCCAAGACAATCGGGCTCAAAAGAGGTGGATGCAGCAGGTCGGGGGGCGATCAGCTCCTGATTAGGAAGCTTTCTGACAGAATGGACCCTCAAGGGGAGAAGTCATTATCAGACTTATAGTAATATTCAGGAATAAGTCAGACTCTTTGTTGATAGGAAAAGGACTCTTGAGCAATTTGCAACTTCGGACATAATCAATCTTAAATGAGTTTGTGAAACAATCGCATCACAAGCGTGCATGGGGTAACACATTTACAAACAAAAGTCACAAAATCAAGATGGAAGGGGCTTTTAACAGCAGACAAACTAACGTTACTGTGTTTGTGGGCTCGGGCCAGCATAAGTCCTGATTTTCATACTCGGTGTGGTCGCTGGGATGGTACCTGATCAGTTGATGGAAAAGATTTGTTGCGTTTCCAGTTGGGGTGTGCAAAAAAATCGATTCACATTCCATCTGCCATCACATGGGAAAAGTAACTACATTTTACATACTGTGAATCTTTTTTTGAAGCAAGAGTCGTTTTTGAATCGAATCTTGAGCCTAAAAATCGATATCGAATCGTGACATTTTCTGAATGGTGCACTTCTAGTTTCCTGTCCTGGTTGGCACCAACCGATACATATTTTGCAGACCGGCTTAATCTGTTCCTCGTCGCTTTTGTGAAGTCTGAACCATTTCCACACAACTGACGTCGTGTAACCCTTTTTTATCAACAATGCCTTCAGCTTTAGAGGATAATGCGAGTTCACGTTCATGTCCACCATCACTTGCGGTCACTCACAATATTCTTCCAGGGGACCATGCCCCCGAACCCCCCTTGAGGTTCGGAGCCCCACCCCATAGTCTCACAAACCCTGTGTGAAACACTGCCTACTATTACTTTGCTGGCATTTAAAGCAACACTATGTAACTTTCCCGGCTTCGGTCCCCCTACAGGTTGTCTCATTGGAACTACGGCTGCAGCTAAAAGTTACATAGTGTTGCTTTAACCAGTCAGGGCTGCATACCAAGGATGACTAATTGAAAATGAAACCTTGGCACTGCTCATTGATGCCATTAACCACTTCCCATATTTTACTAATTGGCCAGCTTTACGTTTATTTATGGTGTTACATGTGACAGAAATGTATTGGCTGATTGATGCTCTTTTTGCTGACCTGGGGTCAGCATCTGAATAACTGTGAAGTAAAACATTATCTGGCTAACCAGCATGTGTTGAGTGAACCAAGTGACAAGTGAACGATCTCCATGTAAATCACCCTTGTGCGGATTACCTTTTAAAATGGCAGCATGGCTGGCTCCCCATAGTGCCTTACTGCTAATTATTTATAAGTTCCAGCTATATAGATCCAAAGTGCTAATGAGATGGCACCCTCTGCTTTGCCCCCCCCCTCCCACCCCATCAGCAGCAGCGGCAGGCATTAGTGAAGGTTTTAAAAGCATCGGCTGACACGTGCCACGGACTCAGCTGCCAACGAGGCTCCGGTCATTGATTCAATGTGACTATGAAATGGATTCAACGTTTTTTTTCTCAGTGTCTGATAATAAATTCACCGGGGTAATGATAGGTGTCTAAGCTGGCTGTAGCCAGAGAACAGGACTGTTTATCTCTAATGGCCAGCAATTTGCCCATTTGAGTGCACATACTGCTCAGTACACCAATATTACCCTTCTTTTACCCATCTCTCTCTTCAACATCACTCCATCCTTACATCTATCTCTCCTCCTTTTAGCAAACCTTCCTCCACTTTTTTTCCCCTCCTACCTTTTCCCTTACCTCTACCCCTTCCTTTACTTCCCCCTTCCCTCTTTTTCTCCAAATGGCGCCATCAGTCCTTATTGAGGCCATTGCCCAGGCTCATCACGCAAAGTGCGGCTGGCTGCAGCTGAATGCATCTCTATGGGCTCGCAGTGAGAGCCAGGGGACAGGCCAGAGGATACATCTGCCATGACAGTAATGCACTGACTCAGCCCTCAGTGCTCAACGCTATGGCCTGGACAGGCCCCTGAGGGCTCTGGACGTACATACAAACACACACACCACACACCACACACCACACACACACACACACCCACACACCACACACACACACACACACACACACACACACACACACACACACACACACACACACAAGAAAGCAGACATTCAAGTGCAAGCATAAACAAGTGCACAATGGAAGTTTGTTTGGATAGATGTCTGGAGATTCCTTAATGTTGAGGAATATTCACATGTACACAAACATACAGAGAGAGTCATCCTTGCAGTGGGACACCCACGGTCCCTCCACTGTCTCCTCTTATGTTCACATAATAATCCAGACGACGGCACCATTTTCCAGCGAGCATCTGGAATACAAAAACACATCGACCCTCTGGCCACCCGTTCTCTGCCAAGATAAAATTTGCTCCCTTCCAACAGCGTCTTGTGTTTGCCTCTCTCTCCCTGAGCTTTATCTCCCTCCCATCATCGTAAATTGCTTCCTTTGTGAAATGTACAGTGTGAGACTGAGGGTTTCTTCGAAACACACACACACACTTGGGGGATTTTGTGGGGATACTGGGAGTGCTGCAGCTGTCATACTAACAATGATAAATGGCAAAGAGACAGGTTGAGATGCTTTTGTCTTTGTTTGCGTCAGCATCAATTGTCCCCCTGAGCAGAATGATCATAATGCCGTTAATGGCTCAATCTCCATCAACTTTATGAGCAAACCATGCACAGGCATGTGTGCCGAGACGCACACACTTAGAGTACAATTCTTCCTCACCCATATGCCGCAATTCCCACGTTCCCCCTTCCTTCTTCCTCCCTCTCAACTGACCTTGGTTCTTTAGCTCATCTGTGCTGCTCCCTCGCTTTTCTTTCTTCTTGTCCTCTTTTTGTTCCACACCATCATTTGATGTCAAGGCCGCCTTAATGAATGTCTCTCCCCTCGTGCATCCTTCTTTCCAAAAGCAACGTGGAGAAGGAAGGAAAGATGTCATAGATGAGCAAATGTTAGGACAACGGGCTGAGGGAGAGAGCACTGCAAAACATGTTCTTAATTTTTAGAAGAGATTCTCATGTTTTATATGTATCTATTTTATGTGAGTTGTGGAACGTGCCAAGAACTGTAGACTTAATTAAGTTGCCATACCATAGTGCTAATCTACTCCAAAACAATGTATCACTTTGAGTAATAAACAGTCAATGACATGTTGCAACGTTACATCAAAGGGCTTAAATCAGGCTATAAACGTTTACATTTTGTGCAGAGTGATAGAGAAAGACGGCGTGGCGACACTCCCATTGGACTCCGTTGTACGCTTTTTGCCACCTACTTCCGGGGGTATGCAGTCTCGCATAGTTCCAAACAATCCATTCATGGCGTCGGACATCATTCATTTTCATTGCTGGCCGTCGAGTAACTTCTGAGGTAAGTTGATTAAATAGCTACCTCTTTTGAATTGTCAACTGTCTATATTTTATCAGAGGCCCTTTATGATACATATACTGATCTTTATTTGTATGTGTGCACAGCGTAATAATATATATATTTTTTATCTTGGTAGCCGTCCGATTGCCTGCTAGTTTGTTAGCTCGTTTGTTAGCTTGACTTCGCCAGCTGTGAAGGTATCGCTACACCAACAATTACGAAGTTCAGTAGTGAATCTCTGACAACTTTTGTTTAGTTAGTTATTGATGTTGGATTACTAGGATCATTAAGGTTGATTAAGGACGGGTTTTATTTAGGTTTTATCTGCTGAACCTGACGGTGTTAGCTAGTCAGCTGAGTACTGTGTGTCTAGAAAGGTTGCGTTTGTTTAATTATACCCTTGAAAGGGCTGTTGGATTACATGTATGAATACAAATTATTCCACACAAAAAATATCAGTGACCTATGACAATGACATAAGTTTAAATATGAAAAAGTATTAAGGCAAATTTCACAGTTGTTTTTTTTACTGTTGATTTATTTAACGTTTTCCACTGTTTTTTTAAGTTCAATAATTGCAACATCTTTCCAGAAGTCAACAAGTAATCGTGTTAAGTTACCGTGATTTCAATATTGACCGAAATAATTATGATCATATTTCTTTCCATATTCGAGCAGCCCTAGCTGGTGCTGGCGACGGCTGGTGGTGGTGGCTGCTGGCTGCTGAAATAAGAGGTGACTGGAGGCTGCGGACGGTGTGCCGGGGATGGAGAGGCCAAATACATCCATGGCAACCAGTAAGGTGTTTGGCAGTGGACTAGATGTTATGACCTTAGTTGAGGAAGTCTGCTGTGTTGAAATAACCCTCTTAGTCTGACTCTTGCTGCCAAGGTACCCCTTATCACGGTTGTTTACCTTCCTCTCAGCCCTGATGCACTTTGATTGAATCCTTAACCTCAGCCTGATATGTGGAGGATATCTTTTGTTAATTAATCACTTATACTATTCCCCCTATTCCTGGCTCTACTTTGTTGCTCTTATTCATACTTGTTCCCACTTGTTTTTTGTTCCACAAACCTCAGCCTGATATATGTGGAGAGGATTTGTTTTATTAAACACTCAGCATCTCAAACACTAACCCCCAAAACTCCTGGCTCCAGCTTTACATGCTGCATCCTCCTTTGCAGCGTGCGGATGTTAGGCAGTAGAATCTGCATTTGCTAAAGGGTTTTATAACCAGTGGTGCCAGCGGTAAATCTTATTTGTATTGCTTTTTTTTTAATTGTCTCCTTTCCCCACTGTATTCTTTTTTTCTGTACTAGTTCTTGTTGTGTCACTCATTGTTTAATAAAAAAAATGTATTCATCCAAGTGTAATGAGTTGTTATTCTTTAATATATCTGATACTTTGTGTATGGCTTAGTCTTAAAATGATCATGTTTGTGTGGTCAACTCCTGCCTCATCAGAAGAAGTGGGCTGGACACTAAATGCTGAATGGACTGTTGCTACTCTGCTTTCTCTCTGACCACGGGTAAGTGAATCGGAATTACAAGCAAAATCAAGGAAAATACAATAGTCCAGATGTGCAAAAAAGAACATCTTTAATCATCTTTGATTTAAAAGAAAAAGATGTATTAAGGTTAACCCTTGTGTTGTCCTTCGGGTCCCCGGGACTTAGTTTATTTTTTAACGTTTTTGCATTGGCCTGGCATTGAGCTTCAGGTCCCCGGTGACCCTCACGTACTATGTGATGTCATTTAACGTGAACTGGCCCGGGGGGGTCCCAGACATGTCAAAACAAACGCGTTTGGACCGGCTAATACAAAATGTAAATAAACTAAACAAGTCCCCGTGACACGAAGGACAATACAAGACAGTAGCCTAGTGCTACTCATGCTAACACAGACGTGAAGCTTTCCCTCCAAAACTTAAAAACGTATCAATACATAGCTTTCAGTTGTCACCCTACCACTCCAAATGTAAAACTGACATTTACAAATATGCAATAACAATCAAACAAGTACATGGGTATGTGTTTTTATTCATATTTACCATTCAATATCGCAATCGTTGCTGTCATTCCCATAGTAGAACATGACAGCGCTACGTGTGTTTGGAACTATACATGCTTAGATGAACCACGTGACCACCCCGCTAGCGAGATCGAGTGTCACAGCTCTATATATCTCTATGGCTCTGATTTTGTGAGGAGGTTGAGTTTCATTTAACTGCACACATTTGGAAGCAGTTACTCAGTTACCAGATGGTCCGATCCCAGTGAAAAAGTGCCTTCATTTTTACCATCAGATAATGTTTAGTTAGCATTTATTTTTCAAAAATGTACACCTAAATGACAGGTAAAATCTGGGTTGAAAGAAAAAATCTTGATAAATTTACTGCAAATTATTCACAGTGACAAACAAAACTAAATAGTGTAAGAAACTACAGAAAATGTGCCAATAGTAGGCTAATGAAATGATTTAATTTGTGTCCAAACTAAGTGATTGGCAGGACCTTGCATCAAGTACACCAGGATAAAGATAATGATCCTTGATCTTTAGGAATATTTAGACAGCTCTGAATTGAATCAGGTTTAGCCTTAAACAAAGGTTACGATTAAGTGAGAATGATATAATTTCTGGAGCCTGACTGATATGGGAATTTTGATACAGATATACCGATGTAAGAGGGGGGAAATTCACCAATTACCGATATGGTGGCCTGTATAGTGATTTTTTTTTTTTTTTAAAGCTGGAATGAAAAAAGACCTTTTCTATGTGGATTGTGCACTGACTTTGCACCGTAACGACTATGCAAAGATACTCACAAGGCTGGTTTTTTAAACAAATAACTTTATTAAAGAATCATTATTAGACATCATTATATATTATTCTACGTTATAGATACTAGAGCTGTCAATCTTCCTCTATAATACTATTCAAATTTCATTTTAGTTTTTTAAATATTCAAATAATATTTGAATATTTAATGCTCAAATGCAGCCTGTTATTAATATGTACTACACTATTGTCACTATAAGCATGTGGTTGTTGTTACACGTTCTGTCCACTAGAAGGACTTCCAACGTTAGCCTGGCCTTGAAGGGGATCTACGTCATGGCGCATTGCATTTCTTGCACGCAACTTTGTTTCACATTCATTTTCCACCACGAATACACAGCGACAAACACAAATAACAGAGAACATTGTAATGAAACATTATTTAACAAGTGTAGTGACGCGGCGCTGTTGTAAAGGCTAACGGTGCACAGCCAGAACGATTTGTCATAAACCAACGTTTAAGTAACATTAACAATCGTGTTAGCCACGATGCTAACGGCATTGATTAGTAAGCCAAACGGTGCTGTCACCACTATTTTAGTGATTTAAAGGCAACCTGTTTCTTTCAGATTGTCACGTTACTGAGAATACAGCTATTAGAAGGTAATACATGAAGTCGAAGCTTTAGCTGTCTCCATGAAGCTCCCAGCTAAATGCCTGTAACTTGCAACGCAGTTAGGTAACAAGAACGAGCTAACTAATAATAACATAAGCATTTGGGCTCGGTGGATGTCGATTTTAAAGTCATGTTAAAATTATTTTGCATCCTTCTTGTTTCCAGCCGCAGCATGTCACTCCCCCCTGTACTAATGTTATAGCTCTGTGATCTGAACCTAATTGTTCATCAGACACGATAATAGCATTTTGTTTTCACATGCGGGTAAGCCAAGGCGAGAAGAGGGAGATTAGCTAATGTTAGTCAACATATTTATAAAAAAAAATCACATTCAAATAATTATTTCAGTATTCAAATAGTATTGATTTTTTTACTATTCGAATTATATTCGTCTTTCGGAATTCAACAACAGCAACAATTTATTAGCAACAGCCCTAATAGATACAATGTTGTCAATTCTTGAAATGAACAGAGAAAATAATGAATGAATTAAAATATTTAAAAAAATAAATTCCAATTATTGATTTTTCTGCATCGAGAGAGATTAGTGATTGATCTTAGAATTGATTGGTTTGTAAAATTAATCTGCTTTACAGTAACGTTAGCTTGTCACTCTAGAGAGACAACAGATCCACCATAAATCAACAGAGCTCTTATTCTGCAATGTAATTCATGAGTAGGCTATGTGGTTTACACGCAGGGTTTTTCATGCATAGAGACCTTTTTGGCCTAAGAGGTTTTAGCCATTCCCAAAGGGAAATCACCAGCACTAAAATGGTAAGAACTGAGAATAAAAATAGCAATTCAAATCCTCTCTAATAGGGCTGCACGATTATAGCCAAAATGATAATCACGATTATTTCGCTCAATATATTGATCACGATCAATTATCACGATTATTTGTTGATTTTAACCAAAATAAATTTTATTGTCACATAGGCTAATAACTGCTTTCACATCCATATTGTGCTACATTCCTGCAAATACACCCATATTGTGCTACATTCCTCCTTTTTTGAAGGATACTATGAAGAAGTAAGCCATTTCAGCTGTTGTGTGACCGCTTTACAAAAATGCGCGTTTGCCGTGAAAAGATACAGGCAACGCAATTTTCCGTTCACATTAACGGCGCATGTTAAAATCCGGTGCCAATAGGACACTGGTGCCCAGTATCCATGACCCGGTATCCATGACCATAGATACCGGACGAAATAGCAACGCGGATTACGGTGCCACTTAAATGTCTGTGTTGCACTCTAATGCTCCAAAACCGACGTTAGAGGCACCAGGAACATCGCTGCATGTCACGCTAGTAAACACTAATAACATGTTACACAGCAGCTAACGTTAGTTTACCGTTAGCTACAGTAGTAACTGGATTAAACACGGCTAAAATGCTGACAGCTAAACGGTCTAGTGTGACTGTATTTCACTGTAGAGGATTCCAACAGCGGGACGTATAACAGTCTGCCGCTAAAGCTATGAGCTAAAAGACTCAAACTAGCACTGGTCACTGCTGTTGTCTGAAAAACAACACAGACGGGACAAAATGTTGCGTTTGTAAACTGGTAAACCTCGGGACGACTTATGACCGACTGCTATCTGTTACTCTGTTACGTTACTCTGTCCTCTGTGACTGTCTACATCTAAACTAAGCTGCGTGGTGCAGGGAACAACTCTGATTGGCTCATGGAGGCACGTAATCGGAGAGTGGTTTACGGAGCTTTGAAAAAAAAAAAAACTTTGATACAGAGCGTTCTATGAACGGAATTAAGCATTTTAAATATCGGGATTAAAATTTGATTAATTGTGCAGCCCTACTCTCTAAATGTGTTTAAGAGTAATTCATCAAACAACCATTGAACAAGCAGAACAAAAACTTCAATAGGAGTCTGGCTGTACCGGACTCTTATGGTTATTTATTTAAATATCAATATAATGTTTGAACCAGTTTTGTTAATGGGGGTTTTAATTACTCAATCATAATATACATTTTTGTTTAATAAATTGACAGAAATAACAGGTAAATGCAAAGATTTCTGTCAAATAAGGTAACACAGACTCATTGGTTTTCCTGTACGCGGACTGATCGTGCTTACTGCCATAGTCCCCCAAAGGCTCATTCTGAGCCAGGAAAAACCCTATACACTGAATTAATTTGAACAAATCACGTGTTGGTTCAAATTAGTTCAAACTTAATTGAAGTACTCAGATGGAGATTAAACTAAGGGTGTTACCTTTTGCAGTGCAATAGACAGACAGAGAACAGGAGAGAGGAGGATGTGGTCCCAGCCGACCTCTCACTTGAAGCCAAAGAGACAGTCAAAAGTCATCTGTGTTTGTGTGCTTGGCAGCAGGCACAGTTGTGTACACACCGTCATGGAGGCCTAATAATATTTTCCAAAGAATCTGTTTTTCTTTTTGTGGTTGCTCAGATGGACTTCAAACCATTTATTGCTGAACTAATGGAACAGATGGGATGTTGTTAACGCTGGCTCCTAACAGCAGGTTTGCACCGTGTTCCTATTTACAGGAAAGTGGTACCAGCTAGTTGGCCTCACAGGACTGATGGAGGGATAGGTGTGTGTGTGGACAACTCAACACAGCGAACAAATACCTTTTACTGTGTAGAGTAAAGGCACCTGGGTAATAAAAACAAAGTTAAACTTATATAGAATACTTGGCACTTTCTTTGGAGAAAATGAAAAAAAAGTCTTAATTGGAGGTTCAGACATTTTTGGTGTGATCAGCTTTTTAGGGCTGTTTGCTTACTGCTGTTTAACAGATACATCAGTCTTTTCTATTAAGTTTCAATTTGTCTCTTACTGTGCTCCAAAGGATTTCCTTGGAATGACGGTGCAGACATCAGAATCTATTTAAGGCACCTACTGTGGAGTGAATCTGCAACATCACAGGACTGCAGCCCCTTTCTGTGGTTTAGTCTGATAAAACGACAGGGATTTTACTTATAAAACTTTTTTGCAGTTAATGTAGAATATTGAAATCTCCTGAGAAGGTACATGATCAATCCACACATGCTCGCAAGCTTACACACCTCATCCACACATATGCGCACCTGTCACGCTAAAAAAACTAATGATAAAAAAGGTAAAATAATAAGTAATAGAGATTACTGGCATTTTGTACATGCTATTACCTTATACATATATTATTGCACACTATATAGCGTTATTGCACATATCCTCATTTACAGTATGGGAATAATCCAGTTTTAGTCCTGTGGAGTGTTGTGATGATGATTGTTTTTTTTGTGTGGAGTTCAGTTCAGTGATGGATCTGGTGTAGAAGCTGTAATCAGGTATATTTGTACATCAGGTCATAATAATTATTTGTCACAAACACAAATTTTACATTTTGTACATACATAGATGGAAGGTTTAATAAAAAAAGCATGTGTAATTACCTGTAACCCTAGGCGGCTCCAATGACGTAGTCCGTGTTATTCGCTGCCAACTGTCCTAATGGGAATTTCAACTGAAAAAGATGGTGAATCAGCAATATGTTTATGTTTGTACATTTTAAAAGAAAGGTCAAACAGAGGAAAGAGTTATTAGGAAAGCATGAGTATTTACTTGTAGCCTCAGACAGCCTCATTCTCTGCCGATTGTCCTCCAGATCTCAGCTGAAAAGTCAGATAGTTGCGTGACATGAGACAACCAGTGGTGTGTGGTCTAGGGTTGGGTATCCTTTTTTTTTTCCGATTCCAGTGCTAAAACGATACTTTTATAACGGTGCCGGTGCCAAAACGGTGCCTGGACCGATACTTAAGAAAAGAAAAGAAGAGCACAAAACGACAGTCGCAACATTAAAGAATGGCTTGTTTTATTGCTAAGGCCATTTTGTCAAATTGAAATGATTTATTTAAAAGGTAATACTTAATTAACTTATTTCACCAGCCAATTGCCGTCTACGACAAAAAGAAGAACCACTAGATGGCAGAATCGTATTTTTCAATAACCTTTAATGCACCTTGAGTTTACAAGTTGCATGAACGCACCATTAAGTCCTGTCTGTGTTGTTTCTCCGACAGCTGTGGACTCTGTCTTCTTTTTTCTTCTGTTATATATCTGGTATGGCTAAAAAAAATATTTCAGGTTGACAGTCAAAATAAAAGCTTTTATTCCAAAATAAATGCGTCAGACTGCCAAGTATTTAACATTAAAAATTAAATAAATTTTTTAGTATAGTATTTTGACACAACAGGACTTTTCCTAGGGTCTCCAGCAATAAAAAACGCAAAGTTTGTGTTCGATCGGTTTAACGGTTTCATGATATGCACGCTCACACAGACAAACACACTGCTCTCCAATTATAGTAGTGGGATTATGAGTACATAATTGGTTTAGAAACTTCATCAGTTGCCACAGAGTATGACCTCACCAGAGATTCAGATAGCTCTGAAGGATGTCAGGGAGTCAGTACTGTCTGACAAGAAAAGTTACTGCTGAGAATGAGGCAAGCAGATTTACTGCATAAACACCAGCACCGTGTCATTACCGCATCATGAAAAGGATAGGATTGTTTCACCCACGGGCATTCGGCCCATAATGCATTTGCTGCAGAGGCTTGGTTACCTTTACCCAGCCCTGTAATGAGTCAGTGGTTGCTGGTTGGTGGGGAACGAGGGAACTCAGAGAAATGTGATTGAAAGTCAATGGAATAGAATGAGTCCCATTGATCTCTGTCGGAGATACACAGTGGGAGAGCTCACAGAGGCTGCCAAATGACCCCATTTAACTCTAATGTGTAAAGCCCCAGTTATCGAATCTCCCTTCCACATACAAGTCAGTATGCCAAACTGTTCTGCAAATCTAATAGCTTGTGTCTGACAGCAGGGTTTAGTGTGAAGGTGGTGAAGGCTGAAAAAGTAGTGTATGCTGATCCTCTGGAGTGTAGGGCGGGCTTCATTACTGTCATAAGGATGCCTTGCTGTTGGATAGTGAAAATTGAAAAGAGAAAAGAAGTTCCCTCTCAAAGTTCCCAGGCTGAAAATGAAACTTCTCTCAACAGGATTATTGTAAGAGCATAAAAACAGGTGGTAGTGTGTGTTCTCATGCAGAGATCTGGTAGTTGTTTGTGAGAGCCTCCCAGGCTGTCTGGTCTGCCCGTAGGTCATGGTTGGCTGTCTTCAATGACACATCTGTCTCGCTCTGAAAGCATGGCCCTGCAGTCCAAAGAGCCAGCTCTGGTTACCTGAGGGGCATTCCCCCGTACTCTGAGCCCATATCAAAACAGGGAAGGAGGCCACATTTCAGACATCCAGAGGGAAGAGAGAGGGGAGCTGCTGTTTTTCTTCTCTTTATTTTGGATTAATCTCAATAGTTAGAGGAAGTGCTCTTTCCACGAATCCATTTCTGTAGCATCTGTTACTTACTGTTACTAAAGGATGAAGGGACAAAGTGAGAAGGGTTGACTTTATTCTGCTGAGCTGCAGATAAAGACAGAATGACCTGAAATGATCAAGGGTCTCATTTATAAATGTGGCGTACGCACAAAACGGGGCTGAAAATGTGCGTACGCTACTTCCCACGCAAAGGTTGTGATTTATACAAAAAAAACTTGACAAGAGAATGTGCGGTCCTCCACACAAACTCTGACCCATGCGCATGCACATTTTGGAGACAAAATAGGAATTGGCGACGCAGATGGTGAGGTGGTGAACTGAAGTCAGACTGCAGAAAGTAAATGTGGGAATAACAATTACTCTTAATATGTTCAAGTATTTTCACTCCATATCATCCACGTTACCATGAATATTAAATCCAGCAGTGTTATTTGTGAGTGTACTGAGTGATACTTCTTCCATAAACACCTTGTAAAATCCAACTCAAATCTTAAATAAAAATTCCTCCTTAATATTTAATCTGCGCTGTCTCACCGTCACAGAGTCCGCTATGGAGCACAGGAGGAGGAGATGGCCTGACTGCATGGAATACAGGATAGCATCAAATACCCTACCATTAGATAACTGCAGAACACAGTGTAAATAACTAAATAGCTGTCTTTAAAACTGTGCATATATCATCAAATGTCAAAGTCTGAAAATACAGCCGTTAAGCTCTAGCGCAATCGTTACCCTTAATGTCCTCATTATCAGTCCGAACTTTAATACTGTTTGTGACAAAACCTGCATGAAGAAAAGTGTGTTTGCTGTTTGTGATTACTCTTTCTTTCGTCTTCAAATTGTATCTTGGGGTGGGGTATACCACTAGTTGATGCTGTGTTAGCAAGGTGTTAACAATCAGAAATTGTTATAAACATATAATATGCTGCGGTGACCCCCCCCATGCGACAGCTAAGTGTTGTTTTATTTTTATAAATATTATATATAATCTTCAACTTTATCACTAAAGCTTTTTTGGATATAATATATAGTTCTGTTAAATCTAGGTGTGGTATATCGAAGCTGTCCCCGAGTGCCGTAATGCCTGCCGTTTTGGACGGTATTATTAATATAGGTAGTCTCGTTTTCCTACACTGTGCAAGAACAGGCCGAAATTATCATTTAATTTGCAGCAATTCACCAGCGTCTGAGAAGTTTTTTGCTTTTTCTCCGCCAGTCATGATTCGGCGACAAAAGAACAACTGCCAGGGTCATTGATAAACTGATCAGCATTCATAAGGTGCTTTGCATTGACTATTTATGGTTAAAAATGGGCGTGTACAGGGCGGGATAAGAGGCTGATTCACGTACACACACTTAATCTGTGATTTATAAAGGGAACATTGCTTACAGATGTGCGTATGCATGGTTTTATAAATCTGAATTTTTTTTGGCGTACGCCATTTTTGGCTTTACTGTACGGGCATACGTAGACTTTTAGTAAGGATCCTATGCACATTTTTATAAATGAGACCCCAGGTGCTGACAGTCCTCTGTCATTAATAAGCCATGATGAGGTGACTTGAGGACAGATTTAAAGGAGACACAGGAAGAGAAAGAGGCTGGGTGAGGTTATGGGACATATATTTTTTTATGTTGTGCAGTGTCTTCTTTGAGAACAATGGTAGTTTTATTAGGTGCAATTGTATTGGTAATTTCACGGCTTGTCATGACTTCACTTGCACTGTGATGTTTATACTGAATGGATTGGACTGTGCAACTACAATTTCATTCTAGGCTTGGGCGATCTCTAATATTTTCAAATCCTCCAATCATGGTTACTCGAGATCACCGACAGAAAATTTGATCGCTAGTCTGACAGGCTACGTTAAACATAAGTCTGACAGGCTACAGTAATTGGACATAAGATATTATTGATATGCGAAACGGCATTCACTTTCATCAATGAAACTACACTGGCTCGGCTGTTCTGCCTCCTGCTTGGCTGACATGCTGACAGGCTTCTGTGTTGATAGCGTCTTGCTTTTTGTCATATTCTTCATTACAACGGCTAATTATCCACTTTACATTTAAACCTAATGCTACACTATTTCACTCAAGCACTCATAGTGTTGTCCTTTTAGCAAATTTCTCGCTAATCCCACAGTTGTTTACATGCTATTAGCTACTTTAGTTTAGCAGTTAGCGTCTCTCACTCTCCGGCTCTTTGTTGATCTGCACGTCAAATTTAGCTATTCCTCTGCCTCCTAATGTGATTATGGTACATGTAAAAATTGTAGTTTATTTGTCATGTTGGAGGCGAAGCTACGCACCAGGGAAACTCAATCGTTAACGTTAGCTGCTTTATCTTAGCCCCCAGTAACGTTAATTGATGCCGCCTGACCTGCTGTAGATCCCGTCCCCTGGCTGCAGCCAGGGAGGCCGTCTGAAAGAAGCACGGCAAGGCAAGTTTTAGAGTGCCTTTGTGCCTCTTAACAGACACAAAATGCAACTAATATGTCTGTGTAACAGATATATAACACAATAAAGGAAAGGGAAAAAGCCAAAAAGCATAATATGAGCACTTTAAGTTTGAGGCTACCACCAGCTGAATGTGGAGCCAGCTGTGAGCTTATACTTTGAGGATGAAGACATCCTCAGGGCAAAACAAACTCCTTCCCCGCAGCAACAACACACCTCAGCAGATGGATCATTTACTGTGAAAGCAAAACGCTTTTCCATGTTCCTCATTTTGCTTTCCCTCTATCGCTCATATCTCCTACATTGCTTTCCTCATCCACATGCTCTTTCTCATTTTTCTCTGAGTTAGTCTCCATCAGGCTTGGCTATTTTCCTCCCTTTCCATCCTTCCTTCTGCCTGCTGCTCCATCTGCCTTGGGATCGTTACAGGAGGGTCATCAGAAGATGCTCATATATCCAGATGCCTTCCGTTACAAAAATGCGTTTCAGAAGAATTGGCTTTTAAGGCAAGTCGAACCACCTCATCCGCTTTGTAGCATCGCCGCCAGAACACCAGCTGGCTCTCATTTAATTGCTCATTCGGTCCCCAGGTGCACCTCTATCCCCAAAGCTGTCAAGGCCCTTGACGTGATGGAGGGGTGGATTGCAAAGACAAAAAGCCTAGAAGCATCTGATTATATTTGTGAGTGAATCAGCACTAGAGCTGTAACAATTCCAAATTTTGCTGTACATTTACAGATAAAATCGACAATAGAACATTAATCCCATCAATAAATAACAAAGCATTAATCAGCCCAGGATGTTTGGAGACAAGTGACAGCTGCTGCTAGCATAGCTTTAGCTCAACAGTCTGACCAATAATCCTTTATATAATTACAAAATAAGCAAACAATTACCATCAACAGTCACACCCCTTAGGACCTGAGCAAATGTTAGCAAAAACAGTTGTTATTTACAGATTAGAAAAATAAGAGCCCAAATCCCCGGGGAACTACGGTAGCATAATGTTAATGAATGACACAGCATCGTCATTTACAGAAACTTTACTAATTTAACAAAGCACAATAGTAGATAAAACACAACAGACAGACTATCTACATTGCTGAAACGCATACAAAAGGTGCTTCAGTGGATTTTTAAAGTTCAAAAGCCGACTTGACTTTTTCTGCTAGGATTCCATAGGATAGCTGCTGTTAATAGTAGGTGGCGCTACGCGGGTAATGGAAGTGTGTTTGATGGATGCAAACAAAAGTGTGCCCCATCTCATTAAAAAAATGCTCTAATGCTTTTATTGCGGTTAAACAAGAAAATCGTCATTACATAAAAAATTGCGGAACGACACTTATTCAATAGACACCATAAGCACTGACAAAATAATAGAAACAGGAGACTTGGCAGTTGTTGATGAAAGTCAGTTTGCTCTGTCTTGGAATGGAGTTGTATCAACATTGGTGGGCCAGTGTTTCCACATCAGTGCTTTGGAAAACGACAGAATTCTCAACATATAAACATTTTTCATAATGCAGACTCGAATGTTATAGTTTCCGAAGTAAGGAAACGGCATGAAGACAAGGGGGGCACTACCAAGGAGCTAATGACTGACCTCAGTCACGTCGTAAAAATAAGGACTGATGTCCTACAACCGTGCAGAGCGAGGCCTTGCATTCTTAGATATATTTCCCTCTTCCTGTCTCCCCGCTGAAACGGGACCACTCCTCTCAGGATGGAGGCTTCCCGCAAACAGCGGTGTAATGTCGTGGAACAAACTCCTTCTAGGCTCAGAGTAGCTGCCCATTTTGTCTGCTCAATCTACCATTCAAAGGCTGACATCGAGATTTATGAGTGAAATAAAGGCAGCCATCGGCTCCGTGTAAACAACTGAAGGCAGAGGAAGAGGGATATACCTTTTTTTCTTTTATTTTTAAAGGGACAAAACACAAATGAATTGAAAATGTTCTCCCATCAATCCAAAGCAGCCAAAAGACCTCCCTTACAGAGGGCCAATAGCAGGAAAGAACAGAACAAATATGGACTGAAAGAGGTGACTATTTAATAGCATGCCATTCAGACTGATAGGACAGCGTATACAAAGAAAACATTAATTTCCCTGCCAGGAGCCATCCCAAGGACTTTTATTTCTCCCCAGATCTGAAAAGTTGGTTTGCGACAAAACTAAGTATATATACCAAAAGTACAATCCAGTTAGGATGAACATATAGACACTCAAACTCAACACAGTAGGCCTTCATGGAGGCCGAGATGATCTCAGACAGAAAGGACTGTTGTTAGAAGGAAAGAGGAGGGAGGGGTCGGGTTCTAAAACCCTCATGGTGGATCCGGAACAGGTGGCTCATGTTTTTACACTAAATCTCCTTCGACAACACATCTTCTTCTTCCTTCCCCCCCACCCCGATCTATACTGGGATTTACTTTGTAATAAACTAAATCAGTGAGCTGTATTCTGTTTCAATTCCCCTATCCCCTCCAGTCATTATTCACCTAATTACCGTCATCTAATTCACCAGTTCCTGTGCTCTTCCTAGCATTTGACGAAGCATCACACTACTGTACAGTTCTAGTGTTCATTGACAGCACAGCTAAGATCGAGGGAAATGCTTGAATACCTGTATTATATAACCACGCTTGGTGTCCAGTGGTTCAGTGGCATTTTACAATCTAATCATATTGTAATGATTGAGCTGAAATGTTTGCTGAACTTTCCATTGAACCATATATTTTGTATTATTGGTTAGCTGCCTGGGAAATTGCTCAGAGCAGTGTTGAACTGACTGGTGTAAGGAATCAATCTGGATTACAGGATAAAGTCAAAATGTAGCATAAATACACTGGTAGGAGTAGCAGTGAGAAGAGGAACTCTCAAATCTTGAAGCACAATGACAGGTTGTCAGAAAGCTGCCCCTGGAGAGTTTTGAATCTCCACAAAGCTTGAGATGTGGACACAACATGCAATTACACTTTCCAAAATTACAAATTGCCACCTTCATTATCGCATTCTTGATGTTGTTGAGTTTGGGGAAGAGAAAGGGCTAGGGAAAAGTGTAATTGCTGCATACCTTTTGACCCTAAGAGGTTGCAATGTTCATTGCACGCCAAAATAAGAATATGTAGGATGATACAAACAACATACTGACTATGTTGCTGCTTAGAGCTCTACCATTAGTTTGTCATAAACTGTCATGGGTTTTACACTGAAAGGAATGCCACAGGAATAACTGACATGAAAAGGGTGTTGTTGGGAGTATAAAAGTTTTCATCTACAAAGTAATTTAGGGATGGATCAATCCGGTCCTCCAGATTGACATTAAGCAGAACAGGTGTTGGGCTTTGTGAAATGATCCACATTAAATAAAAAAAAAAATTTGTCAGTGTCATTATAAAGTTATCACGGTGGGCCGTTGACTCAGTCAGTACAGCAAACCCCAGCCAGACGTTATTATTTTTAATTCTTTTAAGATTATTTTTTGGCCATTATAGGCCTTTATTTGTATAGGACAGCTGAAGTTGTGAAGGGGGAGAGAGAGGGGAACAACATGCAGCGTCAAAGAGTAAACCTCTATGTATGGGCGTGAGCTCTACCAGGTGAGCTACCCAGGCATCCCAGACGTTATTTTAGATACAAATTATCCAAATGAGTTTCACTTAGTGACGTATACATATTTAAAAGGGCACTCCAGTGACTTTACACACAAAGTTAAGTTCACTTGTTGTGAGAACTACTCTGCCTGTGAAAAGTTGGAGTGACCATTTAGGAGACAGGTGGGGGTCTAATGAAAGATACCACTGAGGTACCAGTAATGGAAATGGAATTGGTAATGGAAAACCAAAAAGGTGAGTGGTCGAGGCGAGTCGAGCAGGTACCGTGTAATGGAAAAACGCCACAAGTTTAGACACTGGAATCATTATCGAGAGAGAACAAGTTGGGTGTGTGTATCCCTAATCTAACGAGAGTAGGGCTGTCCCAAACGATTCTTTTTTAAACAATCTAGCGATTATTTTTTCGATTAGTCGACTAATCTAACCATCAATTTTTCGATTAATCTAACGATTAATTTTTCAATTAGCGATCATTTTCCCATTGCTCAATTATTAACAATTTACACAAAACAAATTACAATAAGGTTCAAATCTCTATTTATTAAAATTGTTTAACACTGCACTGTTCAAGTAAAATGAATTTGTAGTGCAACCTGAAGCCAGATGTAGGCTATCAATCCAACAACAAAATAAAGTCACTTTCAGGAGGAATACAAAAATAAAAACTTAAAGTGAACAGAGCAAGTGCAAAAAGAGTAGCCTGTATTTGCTTCTTTTTTTTTAACAGTAGTAGGTAAAATAATGAATAAGCTCTTGTTTAACATCCAAGCTCTTCTCCCTTTAATCTTACAGTAAAAAAAGTGCAATTTTAGCAACTTATGAAATCAGATGTATCAAATAAATCCAACATGAGGCAAGTTGCAGAGTGTCTAATATAACAGTCTGTAATCGATTGGGTCACTCAGGATGATGGTAAACCAAAATAATAACACTGCAGACTGACAGCGTTTGATGATGCTTATTGTTAAGTCATAGCGGGGCACTGCTACAGATGGGGGAGACACGATTTTCTCGTTTATCTAATAAAGTAATGATTAAAAAAACACAAATACTTGATGAAGGGCCCGGCCCGAGGATAGTGGCGGGACATATGGGCATATAGGCTCGGGCAGAGAATCTAAACTCTACTTGGGAGGGAAAGGGACAAAAGGTGAGCAGAACTTACGGTGTTTTGCTGCTGTTATCCTGACTCAGGGATGCATTTTACAAAGTCTACAGACTACCACCTTGTTGTTGGCATTAAGAGTAAAATACTCCCACACTTTAGAAGACCGCGTGCGAGCCTTTTTCTCAACGTGTTGTTGAACTTGCGAGGAATCCATACTTGCGCTGTTGCTGGAGGCAGCCGGTTATTTATAGATTTCTACGCGTGACGACGCATTTACGTGATCGACTATGTCGACGAATCGCCCCAGTCCTAAATGAGATTACTGGTATGATAGTGTATAGTGACCGAGCAAAGCTGATAGGTTTGAAGGTATGAGGTACGTGTGCACAATCAAAAGAAAGTTAGATGAAGATGCCATAAACCTAGAGCGTATGTATTATCCACTGCTTCGTCAATTTCAGTACGCTTCTTTAGCGGATGAACCTGGCTGGCTGGAGGATCAAACATGAACATTTTTCTTGTTTCTTAGAAGTGGTTGTGAGGGCCTCACCCATGGTGAGCAGAAATGGGATATTATTTGGATGCCTGGTCTATTATTTGAAGTGCTTAAAGTTTCCCTGAGGTCTAAGTCAAGATTCTCTAATATGATTTCCCTACTGGCTAATTACATCATGAATAATTTGTAGCCGATCCACACTCGGGCTATCACGTCTGGAGGGGGAGGGGGAGACGGAGAGGGAGAGGGAGGGAGAGAGAGATTCTAAACAGAAAAGAGAGGAAAAAGATCAGTCTTGGCGACAGAGGAGTGCATGGAGATGACAAGGTAACTGATGTAATGTCAGAGCAGCAAGCTAAAAGGGGCCATAAAAATGGGCCATTCCCTAGACTGCAGACGATAATAAGACAAGATAATGCATAGCTTTCTAATAAAATCTTTATTAGAGGGAACCTATGCTGGAGCTCTCTTGTAGAGATCTAACGATTAAAAATGTTGCTGTACAATTAATTGTCTCAGAAATAAAAGCGATTAACAATATATTTTATAATAATAACACAATAATATATAATTGTCTCTTTCTGTCAAATTAAAAAAATTTTGTGTTTTACTTTTAACAAATTTTAACAAAGTTTTCAATGAATCCCAGGATACATCTTTTGTTATATATCACTGTTATGTGACCCAGATATGCGAGTTTTGGGGAGGCAAAAAATGCAAATACGGCCATTACTACATTACTACCACACATTACTAAAACTGTAAAAAAAAAAAAAAAAAAAATGTATAAAGGTGCTTCGGTAGATTTTTAACGTTCGAAAGACGACTTGACTTGCAACTGCGACGTCCTCTGTGACGCTACAGGGTGTTAAAGTGTTTGATGGATCCAAACAAAAGTGTGACACATCTCTTTATAAAAATGCTCTGATGCTTTAATTGCGGTTAAACAAAATAACTGTTACATAAAAAATTGCAGTTAGACAATTATTTAAGAATTGTTACAGGCCTACTGTCGTGTCTGGAATTAAAATGCAAAGTATCTGTATGTGCTGTTTAGTGTTTAGGTATTTAAAATATTAAAAAAAAAATTGTTTATGTTTGAACATAAGATACAGGTAACTACAAAGTGTGACACAATGTAGGTAATGGGCAGCTTAAAGGGATACCTCACCGATTAGCTTTAAGCTTTGTATCAGTAGAAACCCGGTAGTATTTTCGAATGATCATGCTTCCCTCCCTCATGTCCCCCTGAGACTAGATTTATCTGTATTATGGGTCTGGAAAAAAGCCTCTGATGACGCAAAAATCATTGAGCGTCATCGGAGGCATTGGACTACAGCCAGCTGGTTCCGCATGTTTTCAACCTGCCCATAGGGGGTGGGACTGTCACTATCCGATACGAGACGAGTGTCAACCATCTTGAAGCTAAGCTAAGCAGGCTTTTTCTTTTAAGCAGCAAACTTTTCCAACAATTATGTGCATTTAAACTACCGCACATGTGTACCACCGGGATACATTGGTACAGATCAGAGAATATGAAGGAAACTTTATTACAGACGGAATACTCGACGCACTACCCGAGCTTCGCCTGCTACGGAGACCAGCACCTCAGCCTGCGGTGTTGCTCGATGTCACTAGCCGGGTAAGGGGACATCGAAAGCGGTGTGTGTGTGAAAGCGGAAACGCGGACCGAGGGCAGGAGTTCGAGCTAGGTGGAAAGCTAATGCTAGCCGGCCACCTGTCCCATCCATCCTGCTTGCAAGTGTCCGCTCATTAGACAACAAACTTTATACTCGGTGTATACATTACACCAAGCGCTAATTCTACCAATGCGTTAGCTGAACTTTATGGAGCCTATAATGTGTGTGCACTAAATGTAGTCTGTTTCGTATGTCATTTATATAATGTCGTTTTTATATATTTTAAATGTGTAACACCACTTGAGCCACGGTGAAACGTTTCGTGTATATGGTTGAAATGACAATAAAACACCTTTCAGTTGACTTGACTGCCTCACTGTCTATGTCTGTAACCGGTAGGCGTGGCTTGGGACTGGACTCGTTTGGAAGCGAAGCAAGTGCATTCTGGGAGTTGTTGTCTTTCATCCACATGAGCCAAAAACACATTTTCTAGCTTTTCTTGGTCTAGAAGTCACCAACTTCAAAATAAAATTCACATTTCTACTACATAAATGACCCAATTTAATACATATTCATCTTTCCAGCGGTGAAATATCCCTTTTAAAGTGGATATAGGTTTCTACCTCTAATATGATGGACTGGATTATATTCTATACTAATCAATTCTGCACCGGTCACCGCTCAATACTTCATTCACAGAAAAAGATTACCTGAACTGTTGAAAATGAGACTACACAATAATGCCGCAGCTCTACAACAAATGTGTTTGTTTGTTTTTTGCCAATGAATGATTCCCTTGACTCATCACTGAGAGAGAAACAGCTGTGAGAAGTATGGGGGGGGTGGAGCTGAGCTTGGGAGGCGAGCTGAGCTGCGTGAGGCGGCTCCACCTTCGTCCCTTTGGGTGTTTTTGACGCCGCCGCTGACACACTGTAATTTGTTTCCTTTCTGTTGTTTCATTTTGTCATCCATCTAATCGAGTCGCTGCGCCCGTGTGTTTTCTTCCCCGCGCCGAGATGTAATTGGTTTGAGAGGTGACTTTATGTTTGTGACAGTTGTATAGCATATGGCGAAGATTAATGGAAACAATCCCTTTAAAAACTGTAGCAGCGTAGTGGCATTAAATGGGTGTGTGGTTGAAAGTGTAAGACAGAATGAAACTCTGGTTTTCTATTTGTACTTTCACTACCAGTTATCAGCTGTGCTCTTCTGTGTTTGCTGGGTGATGTCTCGGAATGTCTGGAATAAGAAATTAACAACGACATGCAGTGTTTTCACGACAGGGCTGATTTACCGGACATATTAATGATCCCAATCAGTTCCATGCATGGAGGTATACAGATTTAAAAGTACGGAAAAAGCGAGCACTGGTATCAGCATGTTTATTTGGTATCAGCAGATACTTTCTGACCAATACCGATCATTAACTGTTAACCGACAAGCAGGTAACTTGAGTCCCAGTTCACCCATCTGGGAGGCTCGGGCATATTTTCTGCATTCCACGGACTGCCGCGGACTTGTACCAGTCGTGCATCTACCAAGTTGCCTGCATTGTCGTGAACACATGCATTTACTTTCCAGGAAGTGCTTGCACGTCCGGGCGACAGACACAGGTCCGCTGTCCGCGGAGCATATGTCCGAGCTTGTCTCGACATCATCCAACTGCGAGGTTGTCAGCGTGTGTCTGCCTGGCATACTCTGTGTGTAGGATGGCTGATTTAACCCGCCAGTCCTCATCGATATAGTGGCATGTGCGCCTTACAGCAGAGAGCCACCAATTGAGGCAATTTTGGCTTGATTTATAGACTTGCTCCAGTAATGACAACATTACCACACCACCCGCTGTATAACTAATCCTGTCCACACTGGGCTAAAGACAACAACAGCCACCTAAAGCTACAAAGGACTCACACAGAGGGCCAATTTGCGTCTCAGCAGTAGAAGCAGCCTTGCCCAATGCTGTGGGTTATTCAATAGATATTTAGTGTTTCTAAAGCCGTTCTGGGAAAGGCAATGTGGAATTCATTCATTAATCACTTTTCATGTTTGCTTTAAAAAACAAAACATAATCAGCATTTAGCAGGTTTTTCCTCACAGAAGGTGCCATATATGTGTCATATTAGCTCTTTGATGACTGTTACAAACATGTTAATAAATCCACATTTACAGTGAAAGGATTTAAGAGCAAATCTGTCAGCGGGAAGAGAACCTTTGATGAATGACTCACCGGTGGCAGCAGAAACTGGCAGTGCTGTATCAGTTGGGATACCTGGCTGCATGATCTTCAGCATAAAGGCTTCCCCTGCTGCCTAAAAACTGAGTGAACTGCTGGTCACAACGGTATTAAACAGCATTTGCAATGAGTTCAACTTTGGTGAACATTGTCCCATGTATTATTGGACTTGAAGTGCTGACCTTTGAGGACCCAGAGAGTCCAAATTAGATATCGTAGCTTATTAGCTCTGTCGCTCCATTCACGTTTATTTAACCTCCTTTGTCGGAGTATGAAATGGTTTGCAGAAAGTTACGAGAGAACTCTGGGAATTTTTCCTCTTCAATAAAACTCTTCATTGAATAAAGTTATATTCAATCCTGTGAGAAAAATGGCACTGGGTAACAAACGGCCCAGTACAGAGAAAATAAAAAGAAATCCAAAATAAAAAGAAATCCAAATAGCTGTTGTTGTTGTTGATGAGTAGTAGGGGTGTAAATCACACGTTTTTATTACGATATGATATTATATAGATTATTTGGACAACGATTCAATATTTACTGATCTCACAAAGTCTGCCACGATATGATGTCGATTCTATTCAATTCAGCATCCGATACGAGACGATACCATGAGCCTATTTAACACAATTGATTACATGTGTATATATATTTACAAAAAGCAACTAAAATATGATTGGCAATTTCATTACTAAGCTCTTTCAGACATTTAAATAAAAAAAAATTTTTTTAATGAAAAATAAATATTAAGTGGGAATTTCAATATAAAGGGGCATCTTTAAGATGACGAGATCTATCAATATTTTCACTTTGTATTGATAATATTGGATCGTTGAGGATTGAATCGATATACCGATCCAGATCGGTGTATCGTTACACCCCTAATGAGTATTCACTACGTCACCAAGCTTCTAGAAACAAATAATTTTGCGAAGACGCATGGATGGATTTTGTTCTTCCACTTTCTGGTGTGACCGTGCCTTCATGCAGATACTCTGATATTTTAGCAGTCAAATGGCATCAATCTCAGTTGGCAAAGTAAACATGGGTAGCCGTTGGTGCCCAGTTGTCCCATTTAAATCCGGGAGAACAATAATGTAATATTCCCTCCACAGAGTTTGCTGTTTTAGTTCACTGTCGCAAAAGCAACAGTAAGGAACGGAACAACCAACGCTCAGACATAATAAAAGACCCAGAGCCAGTGACATGTTCTTCCTCTTTACACACACACACACACACACACACACACACACACACACACACACACACACACAGCACAAATTCCCATCAGCCTTGGAAAACTATCAGATAGCAACCACAGTGGTTAGTAACCTTTGCCACAAACTGTAGACCATCAAGTTGGCAGCTGGGCTAAAGACTTGTCGTGTTTTTAATTAGGGTTTTAAGGTTTGCACACACACATTTGCATCTCCAATTATCTAGTGAATATTGCATTTCATGTACGTTACTGTTTCCATGAGCAGTCATTAGTCTGGGATAAAACCAACACTGCAGACAAAGGGAATTTATTGGAAAAACAATGTATTTAATGTTATTGCCACTTCCTCATTTTTAATTGTTTACCAAGTATCCACTGGAGACACTTCTTTTTGCAGCATATGACACTTAACAATATAAGAGATTTCTATTTTATTTAGGGGTTGAAAGTCACATTCAGAATAGGTTTGGCAAGCTTATTTCATTATTCATTGGCTCCTTTTGTTACATTGTATGAGTCTGACAGTAAATAAGCTGCTCTGACTCTCCTGTTTCAGTTTGATAATGTCAATTTAATATGTCGTTACAATGTTTTTAGGTGACTTGTTGACTTTAGTTTGAATCACTTTTGGATTATATTCAAAGTTCAAAAGAAAATGTTATTTTCTTTTATATTTTTGCTTCCACTCACTCTGAGTTTACAATGTTTGTATTTTTAGGAGACCGGGTACGGTTGTAACACTTTTTTCTTCAGCACCTAAAACAAACCTTTTTTTTAGCTACACATCTGAAACTTTTAGACAAAGTACCCACATTTGTTTACAACAAATGGCAACAATTTAAATTTCTTCAACTATATCACAGACATGAGATGATGACAAATACAAGGTGGTCCTTTGTTACAACCTACCCCACTACTGGGGATGATGAACAAAAAATGAACAAAAACTCAAGTGATATGCCACAACAACAGTTTTATTTTAAATTAATGGCTGCAACAATAAAATATGTGTGAATATGGGGAGTGTATGTGCATGCACACGTGTGCGTTTGTGTGTGCATGTCTGTACGTGCACATTCATATGGGTGTGTGTGTGTGTGTGTGTGTGTGTGTATGTGCGTGTGAGTGTGAGCAAATTAACAAACATATTTACCCCCATTCCACAGAACGAACAAATGAAATGCATTCTTTATCAGTCACAATGGTGACAAGAACAAACAAATGAAATGCATTCTTAATTCACAATGATGACAAGAACAAACAAATTAAATGCATTGTTAATCAGAGTCGGTGAGAAATGAAATTGGTCAGGCCTGGAGTGCATGCCTGGTTGACCCAAAAGCTACATAAAACACACTTGACCCACACTTGATGGTTGTAACACTTTCATAACACGTGTTACATCCTACCCCGCCACTGTCACCCATTGTTTAGCTAGCTGTATTAGCATGGTGCTTTGAAATTAGCAGAGGTTGATACACCATTCTTTACTAAAGAAACTACAGTTTCACCTGATATAACTCATACAACATTATTTACAACGGTAGAAGTACTAAACAAAACATTATCTTGTTATTTTTTTTACTTTCTTACCTCAGAATTAGATTTTCTGCTGTAGCTTCAGGAGAGATAGCAACACAGACTAGAAAACCTCCATGTGGGATCATAAAGGAAGCCTGAGGAAACTGAAACTGTCACATGACTCCTATCTTAGTGGGTACACATCCGTTATTAACCCCTAGGTTTGTTTTGCGCCGGAATTGTCCTTTAATGTCGTCATTCCACCCCAAACCAGGAAGGCAGTAAAGCATCTGACTTCTGTCTGAAGGAAGCCGCAGTACTGAATGGCTGTGTTTGCTGGTTTAGATGATCAAGGCAGATTGTGTGTGCAACCGTATTTTTTTTTTAGGTTTTATTTTTTAGCTGAGCCGATATCCTGAAGGCTGAACTAGTTTCTCTGTTGTTGTTATCATTATTATTTTCTTCAGTAAACCTGCCCTTAGTTCTGAATTTAGAAGTAGGCCTAAGAAGGTACTCTTGACCCTCTTGCCAACCGTTTGTGTCCAAGTTAGTTTAATATTCAGAGGTGTAAATCAGTCAAGTGCTCAGGCAGATTTGTGGGCTTAGAGGCTGCAACATCTGCATTAGATTTCTTCACCATGAGAAACCCTAGTAAAGATACGAGTCAACATTAAAGGGCTCAGGGTTTACTCTCCATTGCTAAAAATACCAAAGCTCAGGCGCCTGGGTAGCCCACCTGGTAGAGCGCGCGCCCATATGCAGAGGCTCAGTCCGGCCGCGGCCGCGGGTTCGGTTCCGACCTGCAGCCCTTTGCTGCATGTCATTCCCCTTCTCTCTCTCCCCTTTCAAGTCTAATCTGTCCTATTGGCAATAAAGGTCTAAAAATGCCAACAAAAATAATCTTTAAAAAGTACCAAAGCTAGCCATGGGCTAGTACTGAATCCAAAACAGCAGTACTGTAAAACATTGTAAGCAGGTTCAACTTAAAAACATTTGAATTTGCCATAATAATCTATATCGCCTTCATCGCTATCACCTGCTATAGTTAAAATTGCTATAATGACATGGTCAACGTTTGATTCACAGGTCTAAACTGTCCTTCACTTCTGACCAGCGGTGGAAGAAGTAATCAGATCCTTTACTTAAGTAAAAGTACTACTACCACACTGTAAAAATACTGTTAAAAGTCCTGCATTGAAAATGTTACTTAAGTAAAAGTATGTAAGTATCGTCAGAAAAATGTACTTAAAGTATTAAAAGTAAAAGTACTCGATGCAGAAAAATCCTCACATTTTAGAAACTGGAAACGATCCAAACAGTTCTGTGTTTAATCGGCTAATCATTTCAGCTGGACTTGTAGGCCGTTATATTGTTGGGTAGTTTAATAGATATAAAATAATAATATAATAAAACATTGTATTTTATAAACTACATGTGTTTTGTGTGCAAAAATCTTAATTTGTAAAGTAACTAGTAAAGCTGTCAGATGAATGTAGTGGAGCAGAAAGTACAATTTTTCCCTCTGAAATGTAGTGGAGTAGTAGTAGAAAGTGGCATGAAAAGTAGTACCTCAAATTTGTACTTTAAGTACAGTACTTGAGTAAATGTACTTAGTTACATTCCACTTCTGCTTCTGACTAATAATAACACAGGGATGACAACAAAATAACAATAGGCTGACATCTCATTCCGTTTTCCATCACCCGAGCCTTCAGCGGTACAGAAGTGAGATACACATAAGCAAAGTATCCACATCAATCTCATCCACGCACGCAGATGCTGCTCAACACTCTCCACCTGCCTCGCCCATGTCGCCCAAATTAATCTATGTGAGGAGATGAGTTTGGGATGAATTCATCTCTGCTGGATGAGAGCAGCTCCCATATGTTGGGCCTGCTGGGAACCTGAGAGACGTATCCTTATTTCCCCCGAGGCAGAAGTTGGTGTAACCCAGACAGAGGCAAGGCGGCACTAAATGAAGTAGAGATAGGGCAGCGTTATCTTTGGAAACTGCTGAGAGCACACACACGCACACGCACACACACACACACACACGTGCACACAGCCAAGCAGAGGTTGATATCCTTAATGTGACCTATTTCTCCTTATGTTACCTGGCGTTATGATAGTTTCTTATCTTCTGTCTGTGAAGCGCTGGAGCATCTGAGGTGAACTGTACTTGTTGAAGATGTTGCCTTAAATTTTAATCAACAAGGGGCAGAACAAAGCAGCACACGTTCGAGACAAGCAGTCCTGTAGAAATGTAGGAAAAAGAGTCAATTACATATTGTCAACACAAACGTTTATGACTTTCCATCATGAAGTGAAGTAGAGGGCCTTAACAAAATAACAGGAATAACACCAATCTCCTAGCCTCGTGAGACCGTCCTGATCTCGCAAGCTCCAGTTTTCCACTCGCAGATCAGTCTGGCATCTTGAGATAGAGAAAATCTGGAGCCGTTCGCCAATCGACCGACCAATCAGCGTTGGTTTTGAGGCGGGTTTAGGTGTGACGCAACGAGAAGTGACTGTTCAGTCTAAACAACATGGCGGCTTCCATGGATGAGATGAGCGTAGCTATCGCGCAAGTTTGGTCCGATTTAGAAAGTATTCCTTCATTGAAAGAAGAGCAAAAAAACGGCACTGGAGGCTTTTCTCGGAGGAAAAGATGTTTTTGCTCTTCTCCCGACTGGTTTCGGCAAGAGTTTGATATATCGTTAATCTGATTGGTTGATTTGGCCTGTCTGTCGCCAACATAGGTGGTGATAGACAGATGATTTATCCAATCAGCTAACCAGTATTTTCGCCCCTTCCCAAAAGTTCTCCAACGGAAAGTTCCCAGATGGATATGCCGTGTCCGTGCCGAGTCAGGTTACCAATCTCCAACCACATTTCAACATTGCAAGATTCACAAAAGTATTACTCTGCATTGCTTTATTTTGTGCAGGCCTTCATGTTACTTACTTACCTTTTTACCAGTTAATCATGCAAAACTAACTTTTGATTACAGTTAGGCAACTTAACCTTTGGTCAATGTAACAATGAAATGAAAACAAATAGAAACACAAGCTTTTAATAAACCTGCATTATTTGTTCGAATCCAGCAGACACTAGTGGAACTGCAGAGTTGGGTGATAACTCTCTGTGGGTTCGTCACTACAAGCGATCCCTTTCACTTACATTGTATTTAGATGCATTGTTTAAATGGAAATGTTACTGTAAGTGCAGCTTTAAAGTCATAATTTACAGTATTGGTCCTTGTGCAAGAACCTGAGCCATGGTAGCTCGTCCACCATACTGTAGGTGTGTGTGTGAGTGGGAAATTGAGATGCAAATTGTTAAACTCTTTGGATAAAAACATTTTATAAATCATGTCCATTTAAAGTGCTAATGTTATGCTCATTTTCAGGTTCATACTTGTATTTAGAGGTTGTAGCAGAACAGGTTTATGTGGTTTAATTTTCCAAAAAAAAATGTTTTGTTGTACTGCACATTGCTGCTGCTCTTCTTTTCACCCTGTGTTTTGAGCTCTCTGTTTTAGTTACAGAGTGAGGCATCTCACTTCTGTTCCATCTTTGTTGGGAGTTGCACATGCGCAGAAACCCATGCCAAAAAAGGACTGCACCCCCTTAACGCAGGATTGCAAAAGCTGACAAAGACAAACTTTTCAGGACTTTTAGAAGATCTCATACCATGCAAGTATAGCAAATTGCATGATTGTCAGACGTTGCTGTCCTGAGTTAGGGGTGGGCAGTCACTTTTGGCAGGTTCCATTAACCCGTCCAAAAAAGGACTGTGCCCCCCCTAACTCAGGATTGCAAAGACTGACAAAGACAAACTTTTCAGGACTTTTAGAAGATCTCATACCATGCAAGTATAGCAACTTGCGTGATTGTCAGACTTTGCTGTCCCGAGTTAGGGAGGGGCAGTCGCATTTCGGCAGGCTCCATGAACCCATGCCAAAAAAGGACTGCGCCCCCCCTAACTCAGGATTGCAAAGGCTGACAAAGACAAACTTTTCAGGACTTTTAGTAGACCTCCTACCATCATAGGCGGCGATTTCGGTGGGGACGTGTACCTACCAGATTTCGTCACGAGTCATTTTGTACCCACCACTTTTTTTGAAAACCTATATACACATACGACATATAATTCTTGAGCGACAGATGCCAAAAAATCCACAACAATCTCCATACACACATACACACACACACACACACACACACATCCACTCTGCTGCTGCGCTGGCTGCACGCTTCTCTGTTCACAACACTGCCTGTCGGGACATTCTGCTTAACGTGAAAAAAAGCTTAATGTACCTAAACAATGAGCAATCATCACCAAATTTCTCATGGCCATATCTTGTAATAAACACTTAAGCCTGTCAAAAGAACTAAACCAAAATCTAACGATTATATAAGTTATCTCACATTAGCGTTGTCTTCTTCATTGGCGCCTATGGCGAGGAAAAAGCTTTTAGGCCTACCTAAACAATGATCATGATTACCAAATTTCTCTCTCATATTGCTCCTCATAACCACTGAAAACTGTCAAAAAAATCGAACCAGAAATGTGGTGGTGATTGATCGTTGTTTAGTTACATTAAATCACGTTAAGCTTTTTCACGTTATGACTTATAAACCCCATGAGAACCATGAGGAGTCAACCCACAGCCGCTCCGCTGCCCTGCTAAAAATGTGAAGCTGAAACGCTTAATGTCAGATAACGTCCATAATAATAGGACTTTGGGTTCGATTTTTTGACAGTTTTCAGTGGTTATGAGGAGCAATATGAGAGAGAAATTTGGTAATCATTGATCATTGTTTACGTACATTAAACCACGTTTTTATTCATTAGTAAGCTACAGGACAGCGTCTTTCAAAACATGACCTGCGCTAAGAGAAAAAAAAATATATATATTTTTTTGAATAATAATTTTTAAAAAAATGAATGCGTCATTGTACCCAGCACTTTTCAAACCAAACTGACGCCCATGCCTACCATGCAAGTATAGCAAAGTGGGTGATTGTCCTGAGTTAGGGAGGGGGCAGTCACACTTCGGCAGTCTCCATGAACCCATGCCAAAAAGGGACTGCGCCCCCCTAACTCAGGATTGCAAAGACAAACTTTTCAGGACTTTCAGTAGACTGTGAGACGGCTCCACCTTTGTCCCTTTGGGTGGTTTTGACGCCGCCGCTGACACAGTGTAATTTGTTTCCTTTCTGTTGTTTCATTTTGTCATCCATCTAATCAAGTCGCTGCGCCCGTGTGTTTTCTTCCCCGCGCCGAGATGTAATTGGTTTGAGAGGTGACTTTATGTTTGTGACAGTTGTGCAGCATATGGCGACAATTAATGGAAACTGTCCTAAAAATCTCTTTAAAAAGTGTAGCAGCGTAGTGGCATTAAATGGGTGTTAGCTAGCAATTGTTTGTTCAGTTCGGTAAAAGTCCATTCCGTTTTGACAAAAAAAGGTTGTAAAGAACATATAACGCACTATATCAGCTTAACATCAACGTTACCTCTGAATCTCTGTGTCTCTTCTTCAGTCAGTATAATTTCTGAATCTGTTAACTTCTGGAGCAGCTCCTCAGTTGACAACTCCATTGTTCTCCGGTTTTCACGCCAGGTGCAGCAGTGACATTTGGGAGAAGCAAAGTGCTGCTGCTACAACCACTGCGCATGTGTGAACTCCCTCTTTTCAAAAATCAACATTCAATGTTACCTCTGAGATAAATATTTTTTACTGTCCAATTCTTATATTGCTATTCATTGTTGATTTCACAGAGTTATATATAGTTTACTAGCATTAATAACAATATACTTATTGTTTCTAATCTCCTAGGTAATGAATTTGAGAAATAATAACATAATAACATAATAATAAGGACATAATTTCCTTGACAGCCCTGAGGGATTAGCCATCCCATCCCCCAACATAATTTTGGTCAGACCATGGGTCACACACTGACATCTTTCTTATTGTACCCCTATATGTTCGAAAAATGGTATAGACATGGACCCTTAGAACTCATATGTACCCTTTTCAATCTAGAAAAAGTACAAATGTGTACCGTATGGATCAACTAGGACCCTTTGGGGGTACATCACCAGCAGTTGTACCTCATAGAACATAAATGGACCTCAACCGTACCTTTATTTCTGACAGTGTAGGTCAGCACAGCTAGCTAGTCAGTTGCAGAGTATGAGGGCGTGCCACGCTAGCAGCTAGGCAAGCATTATAACGTGTGTTACAAAGTGACGCACGTTCGTCACGGAAGTAAAGGCTGGACTACAATAGAGCTGTTTGGAGCAGTTTGTGAACAGGGTTTTCTCTGGAAGATGGTGAGTCCCTTTGGGGTGGACTTTGGGCTTTTTCACTTTGTAAACCTATAACGTGCACAAAAAGATAACACAACAAAGGAAAGGGACAAAGCCAAAAAGCATAATATGAGCACTTTAACATTTAGTTTTTAAGCTGCAGTTAATAGGTGACAAAACATATTGCCCCTCCACCAAATCCATTATATTTGATGTTGAGACATCTCTCAGTGCATTATCACACATATAACACAGCCACTTACCAAAGAAAAGTTAATATAGGCTGAGTGCTGAAAGTGATCCAGATGTTGACAACAGTTTTATTTGAAGTGTCCTAATGCACAATGTCAAAACAAAAATGTCAAGCCAATTAGAGGTAATTATTTGCCATAATGTAAAGGACTTTACTCATTGCCAACCACAGCCAGTCAGTGTGGTCTGTAATTGTCAAATATTTAAATCTGTTACACTAAATCATTTTGCGACCACTGATGTAATTTGTGATGTTAAAAATCTGAGGGACATCATTCATTAATTTGTAAGTATAATGGAACAGACACAGAGTTTTGAGCCATTGCAGTGTAAGGCCCCAGCAAACATAAGAAAAAAAGCAGCCATACTGGCCCTGATATATTATACTCAACACAGCCATGTCTGGATATGCTCAATTTCTTTTGTTATGCTACAGCTGTAAAACAGCACAGTCACCATATGGAAGATGTTACACATCCAAAGCAAGATCTGAGTTTCTCAGAATTCTCTCCAAGCATAATTTCTTTTTGCTCTTTATCCTCACGCAATAAGACACATTACATCCAATAATTTATTTGATCAGGCAATCCTCTTTTTAATTATTTCACTCTGATTTATTAAAATTTCTGGGATCTTTTTACAGTTTTGAAGCATGAAACAAATTATCAGCCTTGAACCTGATCTCAAGGACACACAAATCCATATGTGACTTTTACTGTAGACATTCATAACTCATACTGTGATGGGGGGAAAAACATTAAACTGAAATATACATCTGAGCACAGACTAAACACAAACTAACAATTTATCATGTAAATATTATGGCACAGCTGCAATATGTGGAAAAAAACTAATTCCTATATGAATAAGTGTGAAGTTGTCGTAAGGCTACATAAATCAACAATGGAAACTTACTCTGCATAGTGTAACTCCACATTAAAATCAGATATAAGTTAGATTCCTGATTGCCATCTAATGGACAGGAAATTAGATGTATGAGTTTTGTGCCAAACAAAGCAAAAGCCAAAAAAAACAAATGGGTCAAACTGGCATATTTGTTTAGTCTTCTCTGTTCCAGTCATTCAAGCTCTA
Organism: Sander vitreus; assembly: GCF_031162955.1. Classification (NCBI taxonomy): domain Eukaryota; kingdom Metazoa; phylum Chordata; class Actinopteri; order Perciformes; family Percidae; genus Sander; species Sander vitreus. Next base: position 9,295,266 of record NC_135876.1, on the reverse strand, counting down.
TTTGGGTGCCTGCAGTCTGTAGGATATAAAACGAAAACACAAGCACAGAGAAGCAGATATGGACAGACATTCGGTATAGACGCTCACACAATAACACATAGGCTGGAGTATGATGAATGATGTTTGGGCTCGGGAGGTTGCACTTCATTAAGGAAGAGGACAAACTTTGTGCCAAGCTCAGTGCTCTGTTTATCCTTTCTGGTCTCCAACGAGCCAGCAGAGACAGTGGGAAACAATGCTCAGTGTCAATAGGGGGGCATAACACATCTGTGACTGGGCCAAATGCTCTCTTTACTCTTTCTTTACTGTATTGTATGTCGTCCACATGGGTCCCTAAAAGTTAGCCGGTCAGCACTGCGATGATGGATTACTATAAAGACTAGAAGTCAAGCCGGGTCTCATGTTCCCTCCTGTGTCCTATGTTTATTATTGGACACTGTGTGGAGTTGTCTGTCAGCAGTCCTGCCTCAAGCCGTGTTACAGATACAGTGAGCCTGCACCGGCAATGGTTCACTAATCAGCCACTTTGGGGATTATGTTGATTATTAACACAAAATGTATATCTAGTAGACTGTGTGTGTGTGTGTGTGTGTGTGTGTGTGTGTGTGTGTGTGGAACTAATAAAGCTGCTACCACAAGTTGGCATATGAGCCACATAATTATAAGAACTTGCTCACATCATGAATGATTTAGTAGGTCTCAGATTGTTTGGAACACATTAGGCCTGTTCTTGCCTGTACTTGTGTTTTTGTGGAAGCGTCATCAGTTCCTCATCAGGTACTGTCCTAATTCCAAGTCTGCTGCCTTCAGCTAACTATGTTCCAAATGCCCTAAAACATGTCCATGCTCCTCCAATTTTATTGAAGATGCTTTGGGAGCTTACTTAGTTACTTACTAGGTTTTGGGCGGTGGATGAGTCAAACATACCGTGGTTCATGTCCAATTTGAAAAAAAAGTAAAGGCAAGTTTTCTCAACTTTACTGAAAAAAAACATTCTGAGTCATGTCTGTAACCGGATGTGAGGTAAGGTAAGATTTAAACCAAAACTTTTTCTAAATTTAACTAAGTAGTTTTCGTACCTAAATCTAACCAAATTGTGACAGTTTCACAATATTAACGTGTTTAAAACTGCGCCTGCTACGTTCTCTGGTTTAGATATGACGAAGGAAATTGCTCCTGTGGGTCGTATTTCCTGCCACCACTAGGGGCGCTAATTTATGAAATGCTCCTGGGTCGTATTAGAGGGCAGGAAAGACAACAACCTTTATCATCGTTTGGTTTGGAGGACTTGTTGTCACCATGACACCATCCATAGGTTTCTATTCAATTGTATTTATAGTGTCAAATCATAACAGGAGTTATCTCAGGACACTTTACAGATAGAGTAGGTCTAGACCACACTCTGTCATTACAAAGACCCAACAATTCCCCCCAAGAGCAAGCATTTGGTGCGACAGTGGCGAGGAAAAACTTCCTTTTTATAGAAACCTCGGACAGACCCAGGCTCTTGGTGGGTGGCCATCTGCCGCTGCCGGTTGGGAAACAGAGACACTGATATACAGATATACAGATATAGAGAAATATGATTCATAATAATTATAGCAGTTGCTGTGATGAATGTTAGCCTGGATGCAAGCCGAACTTAGCCCCGCCCACAACATTCGAGGTCGGGAAGTTCGGTCTGGACTTGATCCATTGAGGAGCAATTATGCTCGAACAACATCTGTTCGGACCAATCAAATTGTCGGACAGATGATCAACAGTAACAGAATCAACCACGTCACCAAAGAGCGCTTGGGTTGAATTTGTTGGCTGGCCAACAGATGGCTGCCGCTGGAGAATTGAGATGTGTAGATTCCACTATCGCGTCTGTTACAGAAGATATCGACAGCGCATTCATTTTAAAATCCTCAACCGGCCTGTCTCAAACTAGCTGATGGTGTGGCTGCGACTCAGCTGTTCAAGTGGCAGAGGCTGGTTTTAGAACATAAGAGGCTTCACCTGTTTCAACGGCCAATAGAGAAGTCAGCTGGTAAAGTCAGATATGAATAAAATGATCATTAATCCATTTTATTTCTGCGTTACAAACAGCTTTAGGAAATGACAGAGTTTTAGACGGAGCGGAGCCTCAACAACCGCCCGAAAGCACGTAGCGTTATATGGTGGAGAGAGATAGAGAGAGACTGGAGACCAATTTATCTCTAGAAATGCAACTGTAGCCAAGACTGGAGACGATACACGGTGTTGAGTTCTGTTGACAGTTGAGTTATGTTGCTCTGATTGGTTGTAGATCTATCCAATGAGTGCAGAGGAATTTTTTTTTCCTGGTTCGGTTGGAACACGCCCCATAATCACAGCCCAATGGGGCGGTTTCAGACTCACATTCTGACTAGAATCTGAGTATGAACACTTCAGGCTAATGAACAGTGGCAATTATAATAAAAATAAATATAATAGAACTATGACTAGAAATAATAGTAGTAGCTGTGCAGGGCATAGCAGGGCATTGAGCAGGACCACAGCAACAGCTGCAACCACGACTTATGTACCTCCGCCTGCTTTCTGCTAATCCAAAAATGGGCAAAGAGGTGGAGCGTGGGTTGAGCTGATGCAGGCCGAATGAATCCTGGTTGCTGAGCTAGCCACCTGTGATGGCAGCCACCTGTCACTCAAAGTGCCCACACCCTTAATTATGCATAACTTTAATAACTTTAGCCTTAATATAACTTAAACAGGTCAGTAAGAAGTCACCCACCGTACAGTTGTCATTACGGGGAAGTAACCCAAAACAGTTGTTTTTGTACCAGGCTGTTTATTTCCGCTCTAAAGTTGGGTATTTTAACATGGGGGGTCAAGTCAATTTTATTAATGCAAAATTGGTTCATCTGAAGGTTAAGCTGAGGTTTTTCATCTGACTGTTAACATTATACAAGAACTAGAACTTGGTGTACTGAGGAAGACCTTTGTGGCCAATTACTGTAGCAATAGCAGTTTGTGCAGATGTGACACCATTGTTCTACATTTGTAAGTTTCTTTTGGATTGATGTATTTCAACAAAAGAAAAAACAATGTCCCTTTTTTTTAGAAGGGTAACAGACCTTTTGTTTTCTTGGTCTCTGCTTGGTTAGCAGCAAGTTACTTTGACAGCACCTGATACCTCTGCTTCCCCTGCAGCAGCCACACAAATCAATCAGGTGTTGAGGGAAAAAGATTTTCTGAGGCAACGTTGCTGTGGAGCACAGTATCATTCAGAGAACAACAATGGCATGCAAAGAGGAGCAGCTTGTTCCCCTGACAGTGAATTGGAAATTGAAACATTTGGCCTGTTGTTTGGTTTTCTTCACACACAGGAACCGAAAGTGTAACTGGGAAATAAAGGTGACATAGTCTCTCTCGTTCCTTTGTTGTCAACTGGTATAAAGCATCAATGACCTGTGGAGTCATCACATGACGTGACTGTGAGTAAAAAGCATCATGTCAATGTCAGTAAACACATCATGTCACAGGATTTCTGGGTATTGACATTTTCGGAGTTGGCAAATGTTGGATGAAAGGATGTATATTTGTGCTGTAGGCACTCATACACGTGTGTGTGTGTGTGTGTGTGTGTGTGTGTGTGTGTGTGTGTGTGCTGCCTTTGGGTGTGTTTTTCATTCTAAACGATGACTAAAGACATATTGGCCTTGGAGGCAGAGGAGTGATCACGCAACAGCAGCTTGTTCGGATGTGAGGTCATAGGAAATGTGTGTTATATTTAAGGACCTGTCAGCTGGTTTCCTGGTGACACCTCCTGCGGCAATAGTGTCACCGCACCTAATGAGTCCTCTGGCCTCCCGAGACGCTTTCACAGGTTAAGTCCAAATAACGGAAATGACTTAGCTCTGACCCTCCTCCCCTGTACCTCACTAGAGCAAACAGGAGGCTGCACAGACTCAGCAAAGCTTTCAGAAGCTGAGGGCAGAAAATGGGAATTTTCTCATGTCGGAATAATGGTTTCTGAAACAGTTTTGTGACTTTGTGAATCATGAAACAGTTTTGCAGTTTCTTGCCAAGACCTGTCAGCTGATTTAGCAAGTCATTTTAAACGTGTTCCCTGCAATTTTATTAAGAAGAAGTTTGAGTCTCCACGTTACCACTTAGTATGTGCAAATCTTTTAGCGTGGCTTTAGGGAAGGCAATTTGAGATGGTCGGTCAGTTGGCCAGTTTACCACTTTGATCCAGATTGAAAGGTCTCAACAATTATTTAAAGTATACCCATGACATTTTGCACAGACATTCATAGTGCCTAGAGGATGAATTCTAATGACTTTGGTGATCCCCCTAATTCTTCATCGTACGCCATCATTGGGTCAAAATTCCAGTTTGCTAAATACTTTGGTTGCGGACCAAATACCTGCCAAACTAAGTTGAATGAATGAATGAATGAATGAATGAATAAAACTGACTTTTAAGACCATGCCATGCCGTGACACCGTACACACTGTCAGCATACATTGTTAGCATGAGATTTTGTTTTTGCTGCTGTAAAACAAAGCCTAATTGGTTCCTAAAGGACAAATATGAACTAGGAAAATGTTTGAACATCATTTTGTGTGCAGAGTGGATTCAATGATCCATGTTACACTAAATGTTCACCTTGCAATCAGTGTGTTGCAACCAGTGATGGAGTACTCAAGTCCTGGACTCGGACTCAAGTCCGACTCAAGACCCTATTCTCTGGACTCGTGACTCGACTTGGACTCGAATGTCAGGCTCTTCTTTGGTGACTGGGACATGGACTCGAGACTTGACTCGGACTCGACAGTTGTTGACTCGACTACAATGATGATGAATGTTGCATCTGCATACTTGTGGCCCACTCACCTATCTCTGACCTCTCTCAACAACATGGTGTGTTCTCCGGCTTGATTTTGTTGTTGCTATTGCAGTTTTTTCCATAATTAACTACGCTCTGTAGTGTCAGGTTGGTCGACTAGGAACCAGCATGTCTGGCACAACAATAACTTTCTGTACAAAGTCTCTTAAATGACATGTCCTAACCCTTCTACTGTTTAGTTTAACAAAAACCAAACCTCTCAATGTAGACCGAATGCTCTGTAATTGTGCTGTATTTAAACTTGAGTCACTGTCTGGATGAGTACGCAATTTATACACACATAGGAGGAAGTGTACCGAATGAAATATGCTATGAAACAAATAGACGTGGAAAAAGAGGTTTGTGTCGGAGTAACTCTTTTAGCTGATGTTATTTATTTCAGCTGGTATGTTTCTACACCAATGTCATCAGGACAAATTATTTCACAATTATCAGTGGAAAAAAAGAGATTCTCATTGAGATTAATTGCTTTTATTTGACAAGTCAGAGAAACAGCAGCGACAGCAGAGACACATATCTCCAAATGCATAACTTGACGCCAACAGTGACGCCGCAGCTTGCTGCTAATGTCGGCCTTTCATCTACCATCTCTGCTGATAGGAATATTTCCCCACCTCGGCAGATAAACTTAGACATAAAAGTAACGACTGGAGCGGTAATTACCTGATGCAATCTGAATCCGGAGCTATTTCCATCGCATCCCACGCGGTGGATAAAGACCGACGCAGCCGGAAGGTTGTTTTTCTTTCAGTCAGTCGAGATGCATGGTGTATAAAGGGGGAGCGCTCAGATATGATCAAATGGAAAACATTGCAGGTCATTTGGCGCAATGGTCTCAGTCGCTGGTCTCCTTTTAGAATCTATTCGCCTAAACCGAGGTGTCGTTTTAGTTCAGAATGACCAGAACTGTTGTTTTTTTCTACTGGGAATATGAGAACCAGATTCTAGAAGGTCAGTCAAAGTCAGTGTTATTTAAGGTCTTTGTTATTCTCTGTCCACGCTTAAAATACTGAGATGTCCTTTTGTGACATTTTGATGTGAATGTTTGAAAAGGAAAGCAACTGTCTAATGTCAAATCTTTTTTTCTCCTTTGTGCTGTCTGTTATATTGAAAACATAGTGTCCGTAGAGAGAGAGACCTCAATGAGTTAATCATCAAACCAAAGAAAACCACAGCAGCAAAAGGCAGGAAACATTTCAGTAACTTGATGAGATCGGTCTATCTTCAACCTGGTGAAAGCCCTATCATCGTCTTAAGCGAGCTGAAGATGAAAAATGAGAAGACCCTTAGGTGTGTGCCCTCTTGACAGTCGTTTGCTTGCTTTCCGTTTTTTCTTTGTGTGCACTAATTTGCTTAAGTTGAATAGCCAATCGGATAGATTTCTCTCACTGACGTCTCTTACGCCGATCAAAAAAAAGCTGACAAGGTTCAGCGGGGGTCGACGAATCGAGACGGTGTGTGACACACTGCAAAAACTAGGGCGACAGACGCTCAACGTTGGCCTGACTTGGACCGACGATCTTGGTGTGTCAGCACCTTTAGGCGCATCAGTGCAACCAATGTAAAAAGTTTGTCTGGAGCCCTGCATTAATCTTAACATAATTGCCATGCACAGATATTGTATAAATGATTTTAAAATCATTGAGATTGGATTAAAAAAAAATTGCATTGAGCTCAATTAATCAGTTGCACAAATGATCCAACAGTCTGGCTGTTGAGCAATCGGATGGATATCTGGTTTTTCAGACATTTTGGCAGGCTGACTTGCGGTTTGAGCCCTTTTGCGATCCAATTTCTTACATGACTGCCGTCAAATAATCGTTTGAATGTTATTGGAGTCGTATTTTACATGTTGACTCATAGTGCTGACTGTAAATGAAACTGAGCGTTACTGCTAAACTACATATTGTCAGCTTTCCATCGGCAGGCCCATATTCTTTTTTTCTTCTTGTCTTCCATTCATATTAGAACTGCACAAATAACGCTGGCCTTCTGTTTTTGCCAACATTTGTGAGGACGGATGAAACGTTACTAGACTTGTCAAAGGACAATTTGATTGTTTAAACTTCGTTTATATTGACTGTGAGCCTTGAAGTTGTACATTTTGACCGCTCAGAAAGAGTAAATTGTAGAAGCTCAGCGAAGTGGCATTTTTAATTTCGGCATTTATAATGGCCGATAAATGAATATTTAAAAAATAAAATAAAAACGGACGAAACACCCTTCAACCATGTTGTTGGCGTTGCATAGTTTGTCCACCATAGAGCACTCTAGAATGTCCCTGTTGGCAACACTCTTTGATTCTTTTTTTTTGTTATTGTGTTTTTGTTCAAAGGACTTTAAGTTTCATATCTTATGTTTGTATTTTTTATACATTTTATTTATCAGAACTTTAATATATTTTGATGTTCCTCTGTTCTGTTGTGACAATAAAACATATTTTAGTGAGGACTCATAAATAACTACAAATAACTAATGTTAGGGAAATCTGTTAATGTTTTGTTACGCGTTTCTGGATTTTTTGTAAAAACATATATTGGCCGATATATCGGAATATCGGATTTTTAAATCACCAAATATTTGTTTCGATATCGGCCTTAAAAATCCTTTATCGGTCGGGCTCTAATTCATATTAGGACACATTTCTTCTACTTTAACTCAATATTGAATATATAAATGTAAGAAGAGACAAATTAACATCTTCAATACATCTTCCCACAAGTTTGTCCAACTTTACCAATAGTCTCTGTATAGGAAAGAACAACTAATACATCGCAAAAGGTAGACTGATTATCTACAACTGGAGAAACAATGTGTTACAACAGTGCTACTACTTCAACTATCTCATGGGCATGTAGTTTGGATCAAAATTATAGGAAACGGATAACCAATCGTTGAGTGAATTTGAGACAGGCAGACACCCAGAATAATTTGTCTGCGGAAACAAATCAAGGGATCGATGTGCATTATGTTTATTAATACAAACCGCTGCACTCTGGCGGGCCAGTCAGGCGGCTTTTGGATTGAAAACGGAGAGTGCATGCTGCACGCTCATTATCTGCCTCAAAAGACACATGCTCAAGACCAAATAAAGCGGCATGCGCGCGCACACACACACACACACACACACACACACACACACACACACACACACACACACACAAATCAGTAGACTGACAGATGCTTAGACAATGTGGGCACACCCAGACGCACCTAAAAAATAGTCATGAAATAATTAAAAGGTTTTCATTACTCATTAAGGCGAGTTTTAATGTTCTACCTTTGCGGTTGCAAATGACTGATTTTTGGGTGAAGGACCACACTTGAGTTCATTAGATCCTATAGAAAGTGTGCAAGGTTGCCTATAAATAAAAGTCACCTTCTACAATTGTAATATAAAACCCAACTAAGCTAATGATAGCCACTGTGTTGCAGCATCAACTGAAAAGCAAACAGGGAATAATGCACTTACTGTAGGACCAACCTAGGATATAGAATAAAAATTCAAATTTAAGCCATGTCACATGATAAGAAGTGTTTATGGTGGTAGACTTCATTTTTTAGGATCACGCTATTTTTCATGATATATAATTTGATAATTCTTCCAGTTTATTTAATTTATTACTGGAGTATCCTGATAATAGCTGAATCCTGAGGAAACCAGATGGTTTATTACTTGAACTTTAGAAAATTGTTTATTAACCAAAAATAAAATCACAATGTAAACATTTAACATGCAAACATGCTTTTTCTGCCTTAACAAAACAATACTAGTTGGCTTGCCTTATAACTTCAAAATAAAATAATGTCAATAAAACTAAAAACCATGGCTACTATCACGTCAAATTCTTTTGGCATGGCATCTCAACATCTCAAATGTTTGTGGAGGTACAACCAAGACAAAACAAAGTAAACAAGTGGATGACAAAAGTCCTGGCAAATTTAAGTACATCTGTAAGATAAAATGAAGTTTAAAAATATTAATTATGTACTGGTTTTACATCTGTCAAATGTTTTCAAGGTAGAAATCTGAGTAAAAGTGCAAAATGTAAAAATTGTAAACCAGTCGTGCGAAAAAAAAAATTTCTTTCCTGAACCCGTCTTTCTCCACTATGCTCAGAGGATTATTGTTTCTGTACAGCCCTGTTAGCGCTGCTATAACTTGTGGACGGACTAACACGGGTCAGTATTTTCAACTCTTAGTATAGTCGACAATTTCCTCAGCTTTGGAGGATAACGCAAGTTCACTTTCACCGTCGTTTTCATGCCCCTCGCCGGTTCCACTCATCTTTTCCTCTTTTCCAGACATACATGTTATTGTTTTCCCGTTTCAAAATTGTTTTATTGCCTAGCCCGAGCCTGGAAAAAATGGTATTATTGGTTGGAAGCTGAAGCAGTCGCTCCACTCTGCTTTTGCCTTTATCTGCTCCCTCCCAATTCCTCCACACTCTTTCCCACATCCACATCTCTGCATGTTACTTATTCCATTGACATGGACCACACACACACACACGCACACACAAAACCCAAGCAATCTAAATTTAGGCTGTCGATGACGCAAGTGCTGATGTCCTAAAATTACAGTCCAGATTACTGAGCGGCAGAGACTAGTTGTAAATCATAGGAGAGATTTGCCCACTTTTCTCCCCCAAAATCCTATATTGGGTCTCTTTTTTAGAGTTGCCAGACAACAGTTCTTAGATATACCAAAATAGATATTAAGGCACATTCCCAGCGTATGGGTGATGTTAGGTAGAGCCACACTGGTTCATCTCTTACGCTGGATATGATGCATCGAGCCACTGAACACTAAATTAAATGAAATTGTGATATGTTAAATTGAAATTTTCTAACTGCAAAGGCTGCGATAACACTCTGGTCATGTGACACCAAAGAGAATAAAGCAGTCTGCAAAGGAAGCATCAACTTGCCAAGTTGCTGCGCAACGTCAGGTATTGTGCAAAATCTGTCCTGCTAACGTTGCTACCTCACAGGGCAACACTACTAACCTGTATCGCCACAAAGCCATGCACGATAGTTGCACGGCTAAAAAAGTCGGTGTGTCAAATACGCAAAATACCACCTGACAGACTGACCAAAATGCTTGAAAGCAAACTCCATATGAATGTATTCCAGAAAGGATCGTGCAAGCAGTAACAGAGTTTATTACGAATTTGTTACTGACTTTCACATTAATGTTTACACCAGGCTTATTTGTCATTGCTTTATGTTGTCATGGTAGTTAATACATGTTTACAAGGCTGGATGTTCAACAAATCAGTCAGTATACCACTGTGACTGAAGTAGTTTATAAATAAATAATATGTAATTCATATAAATTCATGCATCACCTAATTTCATCATAACATAAAGGCCTGGCTTACAGGAAAGAACGGTTTATGTTTAATATATATAATATTGTGTTGGTCATACTATACAATGATTTATTGTTTGTTTTTGTTGAATAATACAGCAGATAAGGAGCTTAAAAAATAATTGCATTTTAAATCGCAACATTGGTTTACAAAATTACCTACATATTATAGTATTACAAAAATTATTTTCCAAAATCGTTCAGCCATAGTGAACATGCATCTGGTTCTTGTTAAATAGCATGTGCATGTGTGATGCATTAAAGTAGTTATTAGATAATCAGATTTTTTTCAAACAATTGTCGTCAAGTAAAATTTCTTTTTTTTGACAAAAAGGATGTCACATCATGCTGCTTTCTGGGTATTTACGGAGGTAATTCTCTATATGTTAAGCATATGGGGCAGTTATTTTAGATGATAATACAATAATGATGATCGACAATCATCATGACTAAAACAAGTACAGGGATTCAGGGTTTTCCCCTAGTGCATACAATGTCCAGCTGGGTAAAAATGGTAACCAGCTGGAGGGTCCCCAGCTAATTTAAAGTTTTTTTTGACTGTACTGTTTTTTATGTAAAAGATAAAATATCAAATAATCATATTTGACCTATAATAAAAGCTGACTTTCCCTTTAAATTTCTTAAAAGCAAATGTGAGAAATTTTAGCTGAAATATATAATATGAGGTGCTGTAAGCACCTGTAAAAAGTCCAAGCGGTGGCTGGCTTGACCGGGTTTTCACAAACGACGGTTCACTTGTCTGCAGTCAGTGGCAGGCTTTGGCAGGCGAGCGCCCATCACGTAGCTGCCGAGCCTCTCAGTTAACTAAGCAATGCAGTTGTCAGCTTTCACATTCCATACACAGTGGCAATCTGTCGGCACTTCAGAGACACTTCTGTCTCCCTAGACTCGCTGTCAACTTGGCAGCTATTCCATAACAGGTGCCTGATGGGTGCCGCTCGTCAGTAATCACACTGGCTGTCTCTCATAGCTATGTTTGTAGTTTAGCTAATCTCAAAATGTATTTTTACTCATTCAGTGAGAGCTTAGTTTAGCTAACGTTATCTTTATCTAGTGAATTACACAGCTGCTAACTACGGATGTAACGATGCATCGTGAATCGGTTAAAAATGGATTTAAATGTGTGAAGACTACAACCGGTTGAGATTTTTTTTTAAATGAATCGCGATGCAATTTTTAAACAGCCTAGGGAGTGACGCAAGTTAACATACAGCAGGTAACGTTAGCCTACCGTTAGCCTATCCCTAGTAACGTTACCTAGCTTAAACAGCTAAACAGTGTAAAGTGTGACTGTATTTCACTGGAAAAGATTCCAGCACCGGGATGTACAACAGTCTGCAGCTAAAGACACAGATGAGACTAGTAGCATTTTCAGAAAGCATGGACACTGCCACTGTTGAAAAAAACGACAACACTGACGAGACTTAGTGTTGTGTTTGGGTCTGGCTCTGTAAGCTTGTGTTGCGTTCGATGTTATTGTAAAATACCCTTCTGCCCTTCTGCCATCTAGTGTTTCATCTTTTTGTCGTTTAACAGCAAATGATTAGTGAAAAAAGTTGTTATAAGTTATTGTTGTTATATTTTAAATACATCCTTTAAATTGAACAATATGGCCTGAGCATATTTAATATACAATACTATATGCACTTTTAATAAGAGGACGCATCTGCTGTTTTGAACAGTTTATATAAAGAAAGGAATATTTTTCAATCATTTAATTCAGTTAAAAAAAATTGTGAGAAAATTGTATCGTGAACTTAAAATTGTGAATCGTATCAAAATTGTGAGTTAAGTGTATCGTTACATCCCTACTGCTAATGCTTAACGTCACTTACGTGTGCTTACGTGTGCTTACGTTACCTGTCCTGCTTACACCCTGTGTGACTGACAAGCATGTGCACCCAAGCAAGCAGTGAGTGACCGTTTAGCTTTCACTTTCATAATGTAAATAAGGCTCCCCTCAGTTGGACTAAGAAAGTAGTCGGCTGGAAATGCTTCAATATTCGGCCAACAGCTGGTGCTTATGGACAACTCTGGTGAACCATCAAAAGAGAAGGTAGGATGTCAAATCAAACTCAATAAGGATGCTTAGTAATGCCACTTGCACAATGTAAAAAAAAAAACAACCTTTTGCTTGAAGGTCACAAAATGCTAACAGGCGGAGCCACAGTTCAGGCACTTCAGTTCAGTGCAGCACTCCTTTACCCCTCAGAAGATCACTGTTTTTGTATCTTAAGATCACTGTGGAAAACTGACTGCTATACACTACATGTCCATTTTACCAATTTCCAGTGAATCCTGATTTGAGCAATGATGAAGCCCAACAGCTGGGCTCAGCCTCCTCTGGCTGGCTCACTGGCCAAAGTTTCTGATGGCCAAAAGAGAAAATTAACCCTGCTGTACTAGCCAACAGTAATTTCTGCAATTTCTGTAGTGTAGAAATTACACTTTTCTGTAGGAAAAGTGACTGAGTTTCTGACCTGAAAGAGAGACAGATGCTTTATTGTACTGTATGCATGTTTTGTTTAATTTTGGGACCTGGAAACAAAGTAATTAGAAACCCAGTTTTACAGACTACTAGTAAAGTACTCGTTCATCGTTCAAACCTTGTGTCTGTGCACCTGTGTACATCTGCTTGCCTGCCCATTGTCCGTCTTGGCTTCACTTCTGTCATCCTGTCCTACCTGTCTACCTATCTGTCCGCTAGTCTGACATGATCACACACAAACTGCAAGCATGAACACGTGCGATGTGTGCTCTAAAGGGATTGCACTGGACTGGTTTGCATCCATAATGAATTTCCTTCTGTAAGTCAGGATTCGAGCAATGGCAAATAATGGAGCGTCTTGGGAAACTGGCAGAATCCCAACACACATCTAACATGACACAACCACGGAGAGAGAGAGAGAGAGAGAGAGAGAGAGAGAGATTTGGTAGAAAACAAAGAGAAACCGCTGGAGCTGCTGGCAGGGAATTAGTAAGCTCTGCTGAGTATCGAAGCAAGTCAGCTTTTTAGTCTGCATCCTGATCCAGGCCTCATACACTCGCACACATTCACAAAGCAAGTAGGTGCTCTACAAAGGCAAAACCATTCAAATTAATCATTCAAACACAGTCAAATCCTTTGGGATTTTCTCTGTCACATCAAATATAATGTTAGACAAAGTATATTTAAATGAGTCCCTGACAGTTGATGCTAATAATATCACGTACTTATTTCTGTCATTTCTGACGGCGGAAAGGTACCTTGGTACATTCCCAATACTTGCAGTTCTCAAAACTCAAAAACTCCCAGATGACCTTTTCCTGGTATAGGGCAAGTAACACAAAAATACATGCAAACACAAAGTAGCACACTAGTCTTTCTTACACAATTAACAAAGAGGCCCAGTGGACCCGTTATGAATTGAAATTGTTTGGGAAAAGTGCTATTGACTCTTGTTGAGGTACATTTTGTAAATCATAAAGTGATTCAAAACAAGAATAGTTGATTTGTCTGCTGCTGTTTTAATGATTTTAGCACACGGTGCTAGCACCGTCAACTGTAGAAATGTTTGTTATAGGTCGGTCGGTCCACCAGACTGAAATATCTCAAAAACTATGGGATGGTTTGAAATGCCATGGGATTTTGTACAGAGATTTACGTTTGCAAGAGGATCAATTCTAACGACTTTAGGGATGCTCGATGGTGTTTTTTGCCTCCAACGGCGCCTTCCAGGCAGCTAACCCTAACCTAAACCCTAAACGTAACCATTGCCGCGCTGCCTGGGAGGAGACGTTGGGGGCAAAAAACACCAAAGACCTTTAGGGATCCCCTGAGTTTTACTCTACACAATGCAGAGTGTGATATGTGTTGACAACTATTGGATGGAATGTCAGGAAATTTAGTTCAGAAATTCACCCCCACCTTAGGAGGAATTGTTATAACTTTGACGACCCTCATTCATCTTCATTCATCAATTAATCTATCACTATCATCAGGTCCATATTTTAATTTGTCCAATACTTTGGTTAATGACCAAATAACTGCACAACTAACTTCTCTTGTCTTTGTGTTTAATGCTAATTAGCAAATTTTAACATGTTAACACACCAAAATAAGATGCTAAATATGGTAAACATACCTGCAAACATTTGTCTTCCCATAAATTACCTTATTGCAGACTTTAATATGAAATATTATCACAAGATCAAGCAAAACGTACAGGAGAAAATATCAGTAGTAGTTGATAACTCATGTTTCTGCATTTAAAGGCCCCCTTCAGCCGGTGTGACTTCCTGTTTAAGGGTTAACGTTCTTTTTCAAACAGAGCATGGGTGTGTTGCTAATAGTCGCACGTAATCTATAACCATGGTAACCAGATTGCAGCTACAGCATTTTGTAAAACAGCGATATGGCACTGAACCTGATGGATTTACCGTTTATTATTTATTTCTCTTGATACTGCATGAAGATCTTGGAGACGAGTTCTTCGTGTCTGGGCTGAAACTTGTGCACTCCCCTTGTTTGTTGTTTGTTTTGTTGTGAACTTGAATGTCATCTTCTGTGAAGAAGACTGCAGTTACAAAAGAGAAACTAGATGGCAGGTTATAGATATGTTATTGTTACATTATGTTAATAAATGTTTTAAATTTGAAAATGTAGTGTGGTACATTGTAGGGGTGGGAATCTCTTGGCACCTTTCGATTCCGATTCAGAGGCCAACGATTCGATTCTAAACCGATTATCTGATTTGTACTTGTCTGGAGACAGTAACTTTTAAATACAAATCAACATATTCCCCACCCCTAGTACATTGTGAACAAAGGTCAGATATTATATTGCATAAAAGTCTAGTCTAAAAATGGCATAGCAACTGTGCTTGAAAAAAAAAATCGAGAATCGAATCGAACTGTGACCGTGATCGAAAATGTAATCGAAGCGAGGATTTGGAGAATCGTGACACCCCTAGTATACAACAACCTATCTTTCTTACTTTGAGCACAAAATGAAGTTATTCGTCAAAAAATATTTGGCAAAAAGTTTGTTTAGTCAACATTGTCAGGAAATAAATAACTATGAAATGTCAAAATACACAGAAGGGGGCCTTTAACAATTGAATTATCATAATATAAATTTAGCACAAAAAGTAAGGAAATTTGTGTTTGGTAGATTATTTCTCTGTGGTAACAATGCTTTTTGGCAATAAATCTTATACCATTGGAAAGCCTGTTTAGTTCCCTTACAAATGGTGCCCCATTTATAAGGAACATACATTTGTGCGATGAGCAGCAGGGCTGAGTATGTGGGTTGCGCCCATGAAAAATTTGCCAAATCTTCTGCCAGTGCCAAACAGCTTATTCTGCCATTGACTCGTTTTCGTGGATTGGATGATTGAAGTTTGAAGAAACAAGACATATTGGCAATTTAACAATTTATTCATTTCACAAACAGGAGCCTCAGTAGTGTGTGGAAGAACCATACACAGCCACAACAGCCTGGCACCTCCTCCTTTATAATGACCATTCAAATTTCGGCAACAGCCAATCCAAGTGGACCTTTCTTGTTGACCCTACTTGAGCTTTAGCACCTTCAACACTTGAGTACCATTTTGATCAAATATGGTAAAGGCTGTGTTGGTTGTACTGCAACTCTCTGGTCATTTAATTTTTCTCTTTTCCGTCTCACTCCGGATAAACAGCTTTGTCCCAGTTTCTTACTGTGACTTGATTGAGAAATAAATGACCTACAGCACTGGAAATATGTAAACTGCCATGAATCAGAAAGTGGAAAGCTGCGTTGTTTAAACTGAACCAGTCCTTTGCAACCCACACTTACTGATATGACACTGATGGAGGGCTGGTTTTGAAGGTGTTCACAGACATTTCTAACACCTCACTGGAGACATGCCACGTGCCAGCCTGCTTCAAGACCTCAACCATAATCCCTGTCCCCAAGAAGCCAAGGACCACAGGACTTAATGACTTCAGACCCGTCGCCCTGACCTCTGGTTATGAAGTCCTTTGAGCGCCTTGTGCTTTCACACCTCAAAGCCATCACCGACCCCCTCCTGGACCCCCTGCAGTTTGCCTACAGAGCCAATAGGTCTGTAGACGATGCAGTCAACCTGGCACTCCACTACATCCTCTGGCACCTGGACTCCGCAGGAACCTACGCCAGGATCCTGTTTGTGGACTTCAGCTCTGCCTTTAACACCATCAGCTGAACATCAGCTCCCTTGTGAAGAAAGCACAACAGAGGATGTACTTTCTGCGGCAGCTGAAGAAATTCAACCTGCCAAAGACAATGATGGTGCACAGCTACACAGCCATCATTGAGTCCATCCTCACATCCTCCATCACCATCTGGTACGCTGCTGCCACTGCCAAGGACAAGGGCAGACTACAGCGTGTCATTCGGTCAGCAGAGAAGGTGATTGGCTGCAATCTGCCGCCGCTCCAGGACCTTTACGCCACCAGGACTCTGAAGCGTGCTGGAAAGATTGTGGCTGACCCCTCCCACCCAGGATACAAACTCGTTAAGACACTCCCCTCTGGCAGGAGGCTGAGGTCCATCAGGACCAAAACCACACGTCACATGAACAGCTTTTTCCCCTCCGCCATTAGCCTTATTAACAAGGCCCGGAAACCACCCTGACTCTCCACCCCTGGTTCTTCATGCCACTGTTCTCTCTCTGCTGTAATGCTCTTTGCTCTTTATTTTTTATTTATATCTTTATTTATTCTTTATTTTTAACTTAATACATACTGTGTACATATACTTATACTTATATTGTTTATACCTATACTTATATTGTTTAATATTCCATCTAGAGAATGTGTGATGTGCACCAACAACACCAAAACAAATTCCTTGTATGTGTTAAAAAACGTACTTGGCAATAAAACCCATTCTGATTCTGAAGGACACTGACCTGTCCGAGTAAGTTAATCGCTCTCTCTTTTTCCCGACCACCACAAACTGTGCTCTTCTGTCCTTGTACAATCAGCCAACCTGAAACGAACATCTCAAAATGAATATCAATTAATGTCATTTTCCACTGATGTTGAACTGTAGACTTGGTGTAACCATATGTAGCCTACCTCCAAAGGCAAGCAGTCCTTCCATCAAGTCAAGAAAACACAATTGAGAAACAGTGCTATCTACCACCGTGTCCTTCTTTAAGTATTTATCAGTTAAGTTTCAAAATCCAGATGAACCACTCTTCACATCGGCATGAATTAGATCCATTGTACAGCACTTATTTAAAAAGAAAATATGTCACTTTTTGAAAGCTAATTCGCTTGTTACTCACGTATTTCCTTAAGAGCAATACAGCATTTAAAAGGCTATTTTAAACGCTGTCCGGCGCAGTGCTTACTCCACTTAAAACGCTCCAATACGTACATTTCTGCAAACTTGGCGAACAGTGAAGTCAAGACAGCATTACTGATCTGTTTTAACCTAATATTCTCTGGTCCAGCTTAGCTAAAAAACACAACATTGAATCCGTCAGCATGGTAGTATGTCGTTCACTACCGCACCTGTTTGTAACCGGTAGGCTACCGGCAACGTTTTAAAGTGGACATATTATGCTTTTCCGTATTTTCTGTCATATCGACAATGTTATAATGTCAGATTTTCATGTTAAATGTGGCAAAGACTTCAAATAATGAGGTAAACGTATTTTAGAGAAATCCACATGAGCTAAAATGTTCAG
Source organism: Sander vitreus (assembly GCF_031162955.1). Classification (NCBI taxonomy): domain Eukaryota; kingdom Metazoa; phylum Chordata; class Actinopteri; order Perciformes; family Percidae; genus Sander; species Sander vitreus. The sequence goes on along the minus strand of NC_135876.1, from coordinate 9,277,294 downwards.
ATTTCCAACTGTTCTGAAAGCTCCGGTTTCAGCAGTTTTCTACTCTCGGCTAAGCGTTATGCAACTCCAAGCTGGCCTTCTCTGACAGGACTAGAGTGTTTAGTTTTTGTTTTTAAGTGTTAACGGTGTGTGTTAGCAGTGTTAACATTTTCACATGTAGCTACATGCTAACGGCAGTAAAAGATCTTGGCTGCCAATGTTGTTAAATTCTCCCCGATTCCGGGTCACATTACTCCTGAAACATTTTCAGTTATGTAGTATTTGGTTTAAAAGCCTTAATCTGCGAATTTTGACTGTAGAAAGTGTTGCTATACTCTATTAGTGTTCTAGTGTTCACTGCTAACAATACTGGAGCGCAGCGGAGATTCCAGAAAACATGCTGGCCAATCAGTGCAGACTGGGCATTTTCGGGAGGGGGGCTTAAAGAGACAGGGGCTCCAGCAGAGCATCTCATACATAGGGTGAATACAGGTGCAGCAGCCATGGGCAGTATGAGAAAGATAAAGTGTTTTTTGTACATCAAAGCATGTAAACATGTCCTAGTACAAACACAAAATACAAGTATGAACCTGAAAATGCTATATAATAGGTCCACTTTAACTGATTCAGCAGTTAAGACTGTCCAGCTGTTACAGACATGAACTAACCACAGACAGTTTTCTGGTTCATGGACTGAATATAGGGGAAACGCAATGGATATTTGGCTTTATTTTTGGCATTAAAAAAAAAAAGTCCCATTGGCCTGGCAGTCCACAAGGCTTGCACAATCATAGGGGAAACACTGATAGTAATGAAGAAACATGTCAAGCTTTACAACAGTGTGGCTCATAGGAGCTCTATGGATGGATGGCAGATGCACCATGTAACTTAAAGATACATGCCTAATAGGGAATTCATCTGGCATCTACATTAACTTTCCGCAAAAAAGCATGCTGCAATTGTTCTGCAGAAAACATGCTTGACACAGCTCCCACAAACAATTTCAGTGAACACTACTATTTATTTTCAGCTGGATTCAGCATAATTGGCACCGACATCCACTGATTACCAACTGTTCACAAAAGCCATATTCAGCTTTAATTAATCTGGCCAATAAATACATTGCAGAAATTCTAGTTTACAACACACGTAATATGTAATATGTTGCCAGAAATGCATCCATCCTCTGTATACGGTAAATTGGAGCTTTTTGCCCTTTGTTATGAGGAAAATAGATTCCCAACTAAAAGTATGGGCAGTAGCCAGATCACATGCTACTATTATTCATATATCACTGCAGTGTTGTAGATAATTAGGAATAAATGAACTGCTATCTGTTTAACATTTCAAGTGTTTTATATTATTTAGGTTACTGTATGCGTTCAGCTGTACAACCACTTGGTACACCCAACAATCTAACATGACATCCACTAGAGTTCAGCTTTGCTGCCTTAACCTTGTGATGTTTTTCATTGTCATGTAGTCATGTGATGACAAATCCCAGCGTAGCACAGAACGCCTGTAACTTTCCTATGGGCCAACAGAACTGTGTCAAGGCAGACATCCTGCTCCCACTGAGCCCCAAACATACAAATATGTTTCCTATGACACCTCATTAATGATGTTGCTTAACACCTGCATACCACTATCCACAACTGTCAACAGTCAGAATTGGGGTTTTTTTTCAGACCTTATGGAAAACAGAAAAAAAACGTAGGAGCTCTACGTTTGCTTATCCTGTTTGGGGAAAATCCTTCAAGGCTTCTATCCAATCAAAACACTAGGGTCTGGAGTAATTTTTAGGGCCAATTTGTCCATTATGGCTGGATTTCAAGATAAGTCAAGTGCAGCTGGGGCAGTGTGGTTTTCATGACTCAGATCTGAACAAATCAACAGACCCCTGTAATC
>NC_135876.1:7542907-7572907 GCF_031162955.1 Sander vitreus | reverse complement strand
TGCATGCGTCTGTTCTAGCTACGGCAGAGAGCGCATGTGTTTTCACTTCAGATCATACTCCACTCCTCCTTACCCCCCCACATCATTACACAGTGCTTTAATCCCTGGTTTCCCATCTTTTTACCCACAGTTCCCTCTGGGGATGTGACTTATGCTACACCGTCTCTTTGTACATAGAGCACAGCTAACCCTGAGGACAGAAGGCAGTGTCTGTCTTGGTTCTTCAGGGAGCGGGGAAAGACAAAGGGAAGCCCTGAAGCGGTCTCACAGGTACACAAGAAAATAAATATGGAGTAATGCACGGCAGGAGTGCGTGTAGGCAGCAGGTACAAGAATAACACCCATGAAATCTGATGTGGAAGGTTTTGTTACAAATCTTTCTGGATTTGTTCCTGTTTTAAACTGTACAATGGATATTGATTAGAGATGCACCGATAGACCGGCCGGTGACCGGAACTGGCCGGTTTTCACGTGCTTTCGGCCATGACCGGCGACCCGGCAGGTCAGTCTGACATATGCCGATTTACAATTAACTGACAACATTAGTTATACGAGTTACAGTTCTCAGGGGACGCACTGCGCACCCACGCAGCGACAGCACAGTCTCCATTTCCTTTCTCCAACTTTTAATAAATATTTGTGTGTGCTGTAAAGAGATTAGAAAAAATGAAATCGGAATCGGCTAAAATCGGTATCGGCTGGCCTAACTCAAAAGAAAATCGGAATCGGCCTAGAAAGTTGTAATCGGTGCATCTCTAATACTGATTATTGAGATGTAAGTGATTTTTTTCTATCAAGGCGATATCAAGCTGCCTTTACTCAAAGGGAAATTGCGGTATTTTTTAACCTGGGTCTTTTTTTCATAATTGAGTCACTCCTACATCGGATCTTGTTTCCCATTCTGGGCGTCAGCAGCTTTATACTGCTCTTTATTGTATTTGGGAAAAGTTCACACTCCAGCCAATGTTACCTGAGATAGTGTAATATCATCCAAACGCATTGCCAAACCTCATTCTAAAAGGCTTCTCCTTCCATCGTTTTTTTCTTATCAATACAGAACTTGCTTTACACTGCAATACAAGAACAATGTATTCTCTGTGTGGGACATGCAGCTTGAGCCTCAATCTTTAAGCACAATATGATGTATGGATCAGAATCAGCTTTAATGGCCAAGTAAGTGGGAACACATACAGGGCTTTTTGTTGCTTGTAAAGTACATACACAGAAATAAACATGTGGCTAAAAACAAGGACAACAAAGCTGAACAAGTTAAACAAAGATTTGATGACTACATACAGATATAAGTTCGTAAATGAAAAAATACGTACTAGAGATGTTCCGATATCGGTATCAGGAAGTACTGGAGTTTATGCACCGATCCGATACCACGTAATAAAGCCCTAAAGAAAATCTACGTTAAAGTAGTTTATTTATGTTCTTTTTCTGTTATAACTGACTGTCAAACTGGATAATAAAAAGAAAGTTCTGTGGCATTCGTTGTTTGTGTTTGTTCATGTTTCACAAAGAGTTTAACCTGAGCCAGGCTGACAATAAAGTCAAAATAATATCACATCCATACAGGGACAGTAGAATAAGGTTGTTAAAACATAATAAAATATATGACACACTGGTATCGGATCGATTTCTCGGTATCGGCCGATACGCAAGTTCAGGTATCAGAATCGGTTAGCAAAAAATGGTATCGGGCCATTTCTAATACGTACAAGTACGTCACTGCTCCCCCTATAATTGTACAGGTCTGGCGAGCCACCAGGCCAACGGGAACACCCGCCAGGCCAGAATAGTTTTTTTTAATGCCAAAAATAATGCCAAACTTCCATTGCATTTCTCCTATATTCATTCAACATCGCATTGCCGTGAACTGCAGCGACGCACTGCTGTGAGTCCATGGACCAGGCAACTGCCTGTGGTTAGTTCACATCTGTAACAGAAGTCAGTTGAAACACGTCAGTAGCCTGGTAATGAACGACATGCTAACACGCGGAGAGATTCTTTGGTTTTAGCTTAGCTGGACCAGAGAATATTTGGTTAAAACAAATCGATGATGCCGTATTTTATTTTTATTTTTTATTTTTTAAATAGCCTTGTAAATGCTACATTGCTTGTAAGGAAATAACGGGAGTAACGGGCGAACCAGTTTCAATGTATTTTCTTTGTAAATAAGTGCTGTGTGGTGAAACCAGTACATCCCAATGTGAAAAGTGGTTCATGTGGATTTGGAACTTTAAAGTGTTAAATTGAGTAACGGAATTGGTTGCGGTGGGGATAATTAATCAATTAAATACTGAATATCAGGTCTGCTGACTTTCAGTCAAACTACTCACTTAACTACTCTTACTACTGCCATTTTTTTGTTCTCAGTCAACATTCAAACACTTAGTAAATCAACTCATAGTGTTGCCTTCAGCCTGCCAGCAGTTCTTGGACTTCCTGGCTCAGCAGTGTGAACTTCATCCGGGCCTCTCATTCATTAGCAGGCTAACCTAGGTTGACCATGACAATGTAACAGGCCTGAGATTAGACCAACCTCTTCAAAGGGATGTATGGCGGACAGCGGGGCTGAAAGTGATCAGGCCGCCCTGGACAAGAGGATCACTTTTAATGAGTCTCCTCTCCGTTCCCACTAACCAGGCAGCTCCACTTAAAGCCTACCCTCCTGTCCCGCTGGGATAAAGACTGATGTTCACCATGGTGGGGAGGAAGAGAAGCAGCTGGGGTTCACTCCAACTCCCCCAACTATTCTTCAGACCTGGGTGCAGCGAGCGAACATTTGTACAATATGTACTCACAGCTTCACTGCACACCTGCACATGACCTGCAGCATTTTGCAGGTCATTGTACCAGCTCTCTCATTGGTTATTCATTCTGTAAATGTAATTATACACTCATTTATCATGGAACAGGGGGCTTAAGGAACAAAATAGGACCAATATGTTATTTTTATCCTCCTACACCATCAAAATGAAAGTAGAGGAACATGGCCATTCAAATTACAGTCATTAAGCAATCACTATTATAGAAGTACTTTAGTTTAATTAAATATACTTGCAATTGCAATGACCATGACTTTTTTTAATCTTTGAGTGCCCCAGTGGCCTCACTTGAGTGACAAGGTAACATTACGGTTACATGAAAATATCTTATCAAGCTTTTTCCATCTATGGTGTTGAATCAAAACTGCTCCCTTACATGGTTTTGCATCATGACTACCCATTCAGCACGGCTCACTATTGCTCTCCATTTGGCTTAAAACAAAGGTTACAACGATAACCAAATTCGTTGTAAGCTAGGCTAACTAGCTTTCTCCTCTCTTAGCCTTGGTTTCAGTTTTAGGCATGTGCTGTCACCAGTTGGGTGATGATTCTACGGGCTTACGGCATTGGATCCAGAAGGTCCACAGCTAATCTCTATAAACAGATATCTGCATATAAACGCAGAATCTGGAGGCGACGTGAGAAGACTTTGGTATCGGAAGCGTTCTGGTTTTCGGTTTGCAGTCCGAGGAGTATTAACTAATGGCATTTGTGCGGGCTTTGGTTGAATGCAGCTAAAGAGTCTACGTGGAGAGCAAAAGAGGCGAAACGCATTGGCCGAAATGCAATCTCGGAACCCATTGGCTATTGTCTGACGACTGCATTCATATGCAGATATCTGTTAATAGAGATTAGCCCAAATGTCGCCTGGACCTGAAACACCTTCAAAAAGTGTCGCCTTGGACTGTAAACAAAGACCGGCACACAGATGAGGCAGTCATGGCCCGGATATCCGATATGACTTATCTGGATATACGCTGGCTACACCGGAACCTCAAAAGTAGTGGCTAATGCCCCCAGAGGCTAAATCGTAGTCAGCTGATTGTCGATAAGCTAACAGCTATATTGGAGAGGGGACCCAGAAGTTCCTAAGTAAGCCCCTGCTTTGGCAGAAGAACATTGGTTTGATAGCTAAAGTCCACAGATGTTCTCAATGAACACGCATGTTCAAACATGTTTCATTTGGCTGTTCAGTGAAAACTATTGTTTAGAGTCTCACTTCTGTCCCCTTGTTCCATTTAAACATCCACATTCTTGTGACCTCTAAGGGATCCTTCAGGTTTTGCTTCTACGCCCTATATGTGTTTCTCAACAGCTCCTCATAGTAAAAGGTTTGTGTTGTCATTTTAAGGAGCTAACCGGCGGTGCCCTGGTTTATTCCCATTTCCGCTCTCCCACTAAGAATCTTACTGACAGAATATATGGCGTCAGCATGCTCCAAATCTTTGAGCCTTTTAGCCTCTTCTGTAATGCTTACACAGGGAAATTGAACAAGAGGACAGAATGTGCCGCCCAACAATATTATTGACTGTAGAGCAGAAACTTCATTCTCTTAAGCCTTAAACTTTACCCGACAGTGTGCTCGTTCTCGGAGGAAGTGGGGAGCGGTTTCGTTTAAACCGAAGATTTATATCACTTGCATCAATCCCGTGTTGTTTTGGATTGATTTTTGGTATTCCTCATCCACTGAACACCAAGCAAATTATAGGATGTATACGCAGTTAATATAAAAGTGAAAACACTATTCAGAGAAGGTGATATTGTACAAACTATGCCATTGTGAAAATCATTACTCTTTAACTGAAGATTAGATGTAATGTTTTCATAATTATGCCTCCTGCAAATGATGGCTGTTCTACTCACTAATTGCGCTTTCCTTCAGTTTTACTCATCTGGAATTAAATCATGAAAACGTGTGCCGAGAGTGACCCAAACCTACCGCGCATACTTCAAATACAAAAACAGCAGTTAGAATTCCTTTCAAAGCCACATAACCATGAAAGCATTGGTTGTGATTTACTTGGAACATACCAGTGCAAAAAGGAGATCAAAGTACCCCACCAAAAGTTGTGTGAGTGTATTCTTTGAGTTTGGGGTGACTCTGTAACGAGTTTTGAGGTGCAACAAAACATCGTCATCATCCACAAAACATTATAATTGGCCCATTCTGCAGGGGGCTCTTGGTCCCCTGATGATGATGATGATGATGATGATGATGATGCAGGATCTGCCCTCCTGTTTCATGTTGGCTAATATCCTGCAATTTGCCACCTCACTCCTCTCTTTCTTTCTGAGGACTCTTTGATGCTGTGTCAAATGTCTCCCTCTTCAAAGTGTCCAAGGATGTGGACCACAGTACCAAAATTGGTTGCATCCATACACTGCGGGGCCTGTTGGACACTGATGGAGGATTATGCTGATGCAAGGTTGTAGCTATGTTTTTATCAGCTCTCAAAAACACAAAACAATGTGAGCCTGGCTCAATTTTCAATTTGATGGGATAAAGAGAGAAACCTTTTTTTGTTTGTTTTTTCCGGCTGCACTTTGTGAATGTGCCTCATACATAATAGCTTCAAACAGAATCTCTCAAGTTCAAAAACAGTGTCTGATGAGTTAGACTTTATCATACGCTGTGAGACATTTAATCTTTCCATGGGGCTAGCTCTTTTCTTTCCTGCCATTGATTTTGACCATCATAAGCTGTACTGTAGATAATGATCAGAGTCTAATCAGCTGCATTATCAGTATGCCCTTCCCTATCAGAGCTGCCAACACCTAGGGCTGTCCAGTCAAATGTCGCTCTGGTGCACAACTCAATGGTAGACAAACAACCTTGCTTTGATGTGCCACACACTTCTGAATGTATGTCCTTTCCCGTCTGGTTTTTTGTGTTTGGGTGCAGGTTATTATTATTTATTTATTTTTTTACTTCATTCTTCTTTGTGCACTGTTAATTATTTGGATATTGTAACAATAGATCTGCTGTAGTTATTAACCTTTAAATGTAATTACATTAAATTGAGATTTTCTTTAGCCATGCTAGCTACGTGGCTCTAGGGATGGCAATGTTTGTTGGTCTATAATATTATCCATATTGAAATATGTCTGCAACTACTGCATGGATTGCCATGGGATTTTGTACACAAATTCATGGTCCCCAAAGCATGCATCCTATGACTATTGGTGCTTTCACAAAATATTAACACAATGAAAGTTTTGATAAATAATCAATAATGTGGATACAATGACTAAGTGGGTAAAGTCTAATAATAAAACAGCTGGAACAGTCTGGTAAGTTCAGAAAATGACATCACTTTACTGTAATGCAGCCTTTAAAACCAGGAAAAGACCACACTTGTGTCATATCGCGATATCCAAAATTTAAGACGGTATCTAGCCTCATATATCGATGTCGATACAACAGCGATATATTGCCCAGCTCTGCTGTAAAGTATCTTAGTATTACACTGAAACGATGGTTCTCAGACGGCAGTTGCACATCAAAATATCTAGCCTTATCTTTATCCACGCTTTTTCCATCTAGGATGTTGAATTAAAAATGCTCCCTCACATGGGTTTTATGACGCCTTGTAACTTCGGTGACCCCCTTACTTTTCCTCTAGCGCAACCATAGGGTTGCCATCTTTGTTTTTAATGATATATGTCAAATTGGATGGATTGCCATCAACTTTGGTAGACAAATCCAATTTCCCTTCAGTTTGAAAACTAATAACTTTGGTTATCCCCTGACTTTTCATCCAGCGCCATCATCAGGTCAAAACTTTAATTAGTACAGCATCCAGTGGCTGCAGACTAGTCTCGCTTTCCCACATAATGCTTTCGGTGTGGCCACTGCCAGTGGCCATCGATCCATTCTCGGCAGATCCACCACTGTTTCAGGAAAGCTCCCTAATGTGTGTCCTCTATCAGTAATAACTTCTTCATCCATGTCACCCTATGGTATGCATTATTTCTGCAGCTATTACTAAGAAGTCATTATTTAAGTGTTGTGCTATCAGCAGAGAGGCAAGCAATTTACTTGTCAAACTACATTACTATGTGCGGTTTAAAATATGACTTGGGGGGGGGGGGCTCTGGCCTGGTGCGAACAGAGAACGGGCAGGAGCCGTCTGCTAAATTATAGATAGTAGGCTACATTTCAAATCAGGATGCTGAAAACAGTACATCTCCGATCCTTTCTTTTGAGCTTACTTTGAATCCTTTCAAAATTGATCTTTGTTTGAGTGATCTGATATCGATTATTAAAATCCCCAAATCAATCTTTTAATATGTTAATTATGTTAATATAATGTTAGTCTTAGCTGGTCTTGTACAGTAAAAGGTACTTTTAACTAACTTTTTGGGGGTCAATTCTTAATGTTCACATTTACCGGTTACATTATAAAAACTATTTGAGGATTGTTTCTTGCTTGTGCAATTTACAGAATAAGTTCTCCGAGAATCTCTTTTATATCCAAGCAAAATTGGAATTGTAACTGAAATTCCCCTAACCTAAATGAATTGGGACCTTGTGAATCAGAATCGATTCGGGAAATCACTGGCGACAGCCAGCCCTACTTTCAACTGGATCCATCACTGTCCAGCCTGATTCACAGAGAGGTAAATGAAATTACCGCTTTGTTCATTTGGTGAAACAATGCTTTTTTTGATGGGTACTTACACTGGTATATCTGCCATTAACAGCAATCCATAGGCGCTGTAATTCACGGCAAAGATTACTACAGAGGCCCAGGAAACTACTACTTTTTTTTTTTGTTGCATCTGTTAAGTCTTTAATGCTAATCTACCTCTTCTTGTTACATCAGCTTTTCCCTCCTCAAGACTTCTCTCATTTTCGCTGGAGTGGCTGTGATCCCCCACAGACCCAGGTGATCTCCACCGCACCTCTTTGGTTAAGTGCTTAGGCTGGATTAGGAGGGATGGATGAGGAAAGGAAGGACGCAGCCCTATCTACGCTCTTTTTTACCCATAACACCGTAGGAAAAGGGTAACATCCAACTGTGCAGATTGACAACTCACAGGACAGCACCCCAGTTCTGCAGACTTATCTTGTCTTCTACCTGGTTCGGTGGGGGGCTTCCCCCCCCCCCCTCATCTGTCATCTACCTCTTTAGTTTGTGCTTCCTCATCTGCAACCCCACTCTCCTGAGACCCCCACTTTAGAGGATTAAAGGCGCTCTAATTTGATTCATGAGATACATCTAACTCGTTCTCTTCTGGTTAGAGAATAACATTACACTCCCGAGAGAGTCCAAGAGAGAGATTATCTAATGGGAGTTTTTTTTTTTGTTTCTGTGTTGTTAAATGGCTGGCCTGCCTAGGTTGTCTAAATGAGGACTGTTGTTTAGTCCCTGGTGGGGTTATCTTTTTCCTCTCCACCCACGCGCATCACCCAGGCTCTGTTGGCTGCTACCCACTCGGGAGAACAGGCTAGATGATCCGCTGCCGCGTAGCTCCCAGCAAATCTAACACAAACCAAAGAACCTTTCAAAGTTAAACAAATCACCCTTGGGCATTGTGTCCTTCCACATTTGGCTCCAACTCTCAGAGCACAGTAATTTTTGTAGACTGCATAAACAGCTTGGCGCAACACAGAAAGTGAGAAAACAATATTGGACAATAAGCTGGTCTTATTCATCTGCAGGAATATCTGAAAAGGCAACGAGAGAGCACTGAGTTATTTCTCTATAGTGAACATTACTGGTTAGCTCAAATGTGCTCATTCTTGTTCGTGGATGCTGTCACAAACTTGGACATTACGAGGTTAATATTAAACATTAAAGTAAAATTGAGTTGGGGTGTAATTTTTGAAATATTTGCCTTCATTTGTATCTGCAATACAAACATTATTTGCTAAGGTCTGGTAATGCGACAGAATCGCTTCAACAAATTCCGATGGGTCAAGAGACACCAGCAGACTGGTTTCAAACCAAGCCCCCAGGTTACCCAAATGTATTTAAAGGAGAAAATAAAGAACAATGGTTAAATTATTTCCCAAACTGTCTGGCGTTTACATCCCTCAGTTCACAAACCGGCCTCATGCTTCACCTTTGACCTACCATGCTTAGCGTAGTTACATGTATGCTTGCACACATTTTTCCTATGCAACAAGAGTTTTATGACCGACATTCCAGATACGCTCACTTTCATATAAACGTCTGATATCTCGTGTTTTCTGGCCCGCCACACTTCGTTGCAGCCATGTCACCGTGTTATTTGTTTGGCAAGTATAGGCTAATGGTATAACTAGAAATTGATAAAAAGTATGTCATAAACTATTAAAAAAGAGACAAACTGTACTTGCTATGGGACTGTTATAAGATATAGGCAGACCCAAACCGTTTTCAGCGGTGATCCAGAATGAAAATCTGCAGACTGTTTTTTTCTGCTTGTGGTGGAGATGTGTTTACAATATGAGTTTTATTCATTTATTTTTTTAAATCTGCGGAAAATATGCGTCCGCAGATTCCAAGTTGCCATGGATATAGGCTACAAATGAGCTTACACTGTTTGTGGTAATTAAAGTGCTGTAGGTAGGATTGTGAAGATCCCGGACTTGGCCTTAAAATTTGAACATCAACAACGTCTCAGTCCCTCCTCCCCAGCCCAAAACTGTCTTCTAAGCCCCTCCCCCCACAACGGAGAATGAATGTGTGTGCATGAGCAGTGATTGACACGCAGTTAGACTCCCCCCTGGCCATGATTGGTGCATCTCAACAGGGAGCGGTGGATTTTTGCAAATCGCAAAGAGGTGCCAGAGGAGCCGGATTTTTCATTAAATGAGCTGCTTCATGTAGTTCTACTGGAACATAGGGTCAGTTTCAGCAAATATGACAGAGAGTTAGTTTTATAAGTCTTACCTACTGCACCTTTAAAGCTGCTGGGGAACTCCTTACTAAGAGCTTTGCAATCTAGAACGTCTTCCTCTGATAATGTTCTAATAGCCGCTGAGCAGGGCTGCAGATGGGATACCATGAGAACATCACAGTCATCAGCAGAGGCCATCTGCCTCTTCATCATGTATCTCCAAATGTGTCACTAGTGGACTTTCACAGTTTGCCAGCTTTAGGTAGGTGGAAGTGAGTCAACTGCACCAAACTAACAAAGCGTGTTGGCAACAAATAACAAAGCCCTCTGTGGACTTTTAACATTCATGGCGGATTTTAAAGCTACTTACAAACAATAATTAAAACTGAGAGGCTGTATTACTACATATCGCTCTTTTACTCTGCAGAAGAAATAATGGAAATAATACAATGTTCTGTCAATGTAGTCTCTCTTTCTTTGTCCCTGCAATCTAGAGGCATAATTATTGTCGCGCCATCCACTATATCCAGGTTTCGGGATCAATAACACTTTCACTTTAGACTTGAATAGCTAAAGCAAAGCTTGGATTTCATATGGCATTCTATGATATGTCATAGTGAATCAGTGACAATTGTTAGGTCCACGCATGATATAGATTAAAGTGGTCATTAGGCTAAATGAGGATCCTTGTGCCTCTTCTGCGCCATAGTTAAACGCTCCAAGAGCTCTGAGATCAAAGTTATTTCAGACAGAAATGGCTTGTGATATAATGGGCAGGCTATTAAACGTTATTATCTGACAGCTATTTTTCTGGCTGGGCAAAGCTCTGCATGTGACAGATTAAGAGACGGGAGAAATGCTATCTTCATTATCGACTGAATTATAGTATGAAAGAAAAAGTTTTACGATGCGAGTTTAATGCTTGTCATATCAAGTGTCTTGATAGGTCTGTATAGGAAATTGTTTATGCAAAATGTATTGAAGACATGTGCTTGAGAGGAATAGCACAGACAAGCAGGCACAATCATAAACTTCACTACCTACTCAAATACGTACCTGGAATATAAATGGAATAAGGGAACGCTGTAAATCCAGGGTTCAACGCTAAGGTTGTTTTTTCACTTGTCCAGTCGGGCAAGCAAAAAAAAATGATTCTACTTGCCCAGAGTCAATCTATACTGGCCCCTATACGGTTTTTATTTTTTTTACCGTCAAAAAAAGGTTTGAAAAAAAACATCAAAAGCATCAAGCGCCAACTCAATTCTTGATTGGCCAATGGCATATTCAAATTAAATGTTCATGAACGGGCAACTGGGTTGTTAGATTTACTTGCCCGACGTGGAGTTTTACTTGCCCCGGGCCATCGGGCAACCCTTATTGTTAAACCCTGAAATCTGTATTACATACATAGTCAACACCTGTACACGAGGTTAGCACGTAGCAGGAGCATTCACGATCTACCACTGTTGCTTCCTCTTAGCCCCCTCATCTTCAGCAATATCACTCCCCTATGCATAACCCCTCATGGCTGCAATTTTATCTCCCGTATATGACCTGCTTCCCATCGTTTCATGTTTAACAAACTATTCATGCATTCTGCATATTGGCCCTTTTTTTAGACTGCTGGATATAGCCTAATGATGAATACAGTAAAGAGCGCTGTCCAGGGTGCTGATCCGTGTTCAGCACTGTCAATTGTAGGTATAGCCCGATTATCGGCCCTGGGCCATTATCGGGCAGTTTTATGGCACTTTGCAGATTATCTGCATCAGCGTTTTATTTGCCTGATAATCGATAAAGTTAATGAATTATAAAGTGTGCTACTTTGGCTCCGCTACAGCTCTGTGTCTGTCCCTCTGCTTCGGTTTCACTCACCACTGAGTCTGACTTCATGTCCCGACCACAACACTATCTAGGGTTGGATATCTTTCGCATCTGAACCAATATCAGTACAGATACCGGTACCTGAAATTCGGTTCCCGGTACCCAACGGTACTTTTTTCGGTACTTTCCCCTCTGTAATTACAAAAAAAAATATTTCAGTTGTAAAAATAATTCCAAACCTTTTTATCCTATTTACTTAGAACATTATGTTATTTATTTAGAATATTTTACACTGACAGAAATTAAATAAAAATAAAACCCCTCCCTCTCTCCTCCCAAACCCGTCCCTACAACCTATTAAATTGAATAATTATTCAACTTTCATTCTTGTATTTGTATATTATTCTTTTTTAGCCTGTTTTATTTTACTGTTTTATTGTACAGCGTTTTGAATTGCCTTGTTGCTGAAATGTGATATAGAAATAAAGTTGCCTTGCCTTACAACCTCAGCCTGTCAGTCAGTCCCCAGGGCATAGAAACCACTCTTGTGCCTGCTTGTCTCACAGGAAGTTTAACGTCACCAGCACCGCGACCGCTTTCGGCTCGCCAGTAATATCATATCGCAGCGAACGCTGTCTGCGTGAAGTGTTTGAAAAACTGTAACCACACTTGAAACCACTTCAAATCGACATTGCCGTGACTCACTGTGACTTCAACAAAACTGCAGAGGCGACGTAGTTTGCTCCGTCCGCACCTCTGTGTGCGCGTGCGTGTCGGAGCTCCGCTCTCCGTCAACATGCAGAGAGGACAGATAAGCTTGCGCTTATGCGCTCTCAGGTACCGAAATTTGGCACCGTTTGATTTAACGTGAACCAATACTCGGTAATACCGACGTGATTCGGTCAGTACCGGTAAAAGTACAGGGTTCGGTACCCAACCCTAACACTATCTGACTATCTTTTACTGGGTATTATGTTGAAAGTTTCTCATTTATTAAAACAAGTTTTGTGTTGGAGTTTGTAACATTCCAAAATCTTAATTTTGACTTAAAGATTTTCATTTTCACTGTAAATGCATCTGCTCCAAATATCGGTTATCGGTTCCATTAACTGCTACTAATCGGTATCGGCCTTGAAAAACCAGTATGGGTCGATCCCAAGTCAATTGTGCCGGTGGGTCCATGCAGGAGACACTCTTAAGCTTGTAGTGCGTTTCCCACACATGGATCAGATTTTATAGTAAGACTCTCTGCTCTTAATGTCTTAACATGTACAGAATCTTGTTGAGTTTATAAGCAGTTATTTAATTCCTTGACAGAAATGCTCCATTTAAAACCAAGTAAATTTAAATATATTATTACTAGAGGTGTCCCCATCAAGAATCTTTTGGCCCCGATCCGTGTCCTTTGGTATTGGGTATCTGCCAATGCGGAGTGTGATTTAGCATTGGCATTGTGGTTTTCTTAAATGTTGATTAAATATGTAGTTGGCCTGTCAGCACTAGCAGGCAGAAGTGGACAGATCAGCAGAGTACAGTAAAGAAAAGATTGGCTTTGTTTTAGCCAGTGCATTAAAATATGCCCGGATTAACCGCTCTACTTCTGTATATACTTGGATTGCATGCTTGTCTGTAGAGAGATTTTGCATTTTTGCTTGTTCTGCCATGTACTGACTTCAAGATTTTGATGTGCGAGCAAGCAGTCAGAAATAAATAATTGGGAGTTTACCAATTGAACACTTTCTATTTGTTTCTTCTTTGCGTTAGCACAAAGTAACAAAACATAATTCTGTATGTTGACCTTTGTCAGGCATGTCCTTCCTGTTCCTGTACTTGAATGTGACTACTCATTAAATGCAGAGCTGGAATGTACATTTACTCAAGTACTTAAGTACAAATTTGAGGTACTTGAGTCTTTTCTTTTCATGCCACTTTCTACTTCTCCACCACTACATTTCAGAGTAGTTTTTACTCTACTACATTAATCTCTAGTTACTAGTTACTTTAGAAATAAACAATTTTGCTCACAAAACACATAGTAGTAGCAGTTTATAAAATGTGAGGTTTTATTTTAAAGTAAACTACCCAACAATGTCTAGGGCCTACAAGTCCAGCTGAAATGATTAGACCATTAAACACTTAGTTGAGTGACGGAACAGTTTGGATCGTTTGCAGTTTCTAAAATGTGAGGATTTTTCTGCATTGAAGACTTTTACTTTGAATACTTTTACTTAGTACATTGTCCTAATGATACCAACATACTTTTACTACCACTACTGTGGTCAAGTAAAAGTGTATTACACTATGTATGACACTTTAAACGCGAGCCCTTAGTCAGATTTTGCTAAAATACATTGAGCTATAAAAACATCTTACAGTGAGTAGAGCAGTTTATCTAGGAAAGAGATCAAAGCAACTCTCCTCTCTCCCTCTTCCTCCCTCAGTGTAAGAATGATTGATCTCTCCATCGGTGATAAGGAGCTCGTCTCCATCATTCGCCTGCTGCCACCTCCGTCCCACTTTCCCTGAGCTATCATAGCAGGCCTGTCTGAGAGGCCCATGATAACGACAGGCCTGGGACATTAAGGTAAATCAATCTCAGCCAGGGAAGGGCTCACTGTGTGTGTGTGTGTGTGTGTGTGTGTGTGTGTGTGTGTGTGTGTGTGTGTGTGTGTTTACACATCTGTGTATTTATTTTCCTGCACCAGCTGACAGGGAGATGTTACAAATACACACAAACATACGCACAAACATTAACATGTGACAAGATATTTGCCTAGATACTAAACCTCAAAACAACACAGTAGTATTACATAGTCTGACAGAATGGAAAATATAATGTACTACACTATTTTATCAAAAAATGAAATGAGGATGCATGGTTCTGAGTGGAAGCTGCGTCACCACGTTAGCTAGTTAGCAGGGCTGCACGATACGAGGAAAATATGCGATGACGCTGTTGAATATCGCGATAACGATATTAAATTAACAGATATTAAAGTGTGCTCAAGTCTGTAAATCAATGAAGTACTTGAAAGCAATACTTGAGTAAAAGTACAAGCATCTTACCCAGACAATAACTTTGGTCGAAGTTAAAGTCACCTTTTAGAGCGTTCCTCGAGTATCTGATATTTACTGTACTTAAGAATCAAAAGGAAACTTTAGGACATAAAATGTGCTTAACTATTAGAAGTAAAATTTGATTATGAACTGTATTGTGGCTTCCTTATAGTGAAGCATCATATTCAGGGTTACCACAGCTTCTTAAAACATCAAATTCAAAGTCTGACATCAATAAACAGAAAAAAAGAAATTTGGATTTTTTTTCGCTCACTGCAACGTGCGAAAAGTAACGAGTAACGAAGATGACGAGGGGAAATGTAATGGAGTAAAAGTGAAAGTTTCCAGATATTTAAATAGTGAAGTCAAGTACAGATACGTGAAAGTTCTACTTTAGTAGGAGTGAGATGAGACACGAGAGTGGGTTTGAACACTATTTTAAAGAAAACTTATGACATATGACTGGAAAAATAGTCTCTTATTCTTACCCCATCTCTTAATCGAAAGTCTTTCTTACAGACACTTTTATTCTTGTATTTGTATCTTGTTCTTTTTTTTATTTTCATGACCGTTTTTAATTGCTCTTTAATGTTTTATGTGAAGCACTTTAAAATTGCTTCGTTGCTGAAAGGTGCTATAGAAATATAGTTGGCTTGCCTTACAACCTCAGCCTGTCAGTCTGTCACCAGGGCATAGACGACATCTGTCTCAGAAGTAAACTTTAACTGCACGGCAATCTCGCCATTATATTATTTCGCAGCAAACACTGTTTAACCACACTGTGTCCGCTTTACCGGCAATGACTCACTGTGACGTCAAGAAACTGCTGAGGCAAATGTAACTTTTCGCATCTGTCTGCGTGTGTGCGTCTGCGTGTGTCGGAGCTCTCTGCAAAATCGGCAGTGTATCAAATACTTGTTCTCCCCACAGTATATAATAATAGACCGATACTTGGCGTCTATGTATCGATACAGTATTGCCACGGAAAATATCGCGATACTAGGCTGTATATATTCCCCCCCCCAGTAGAAGGTACCGGATACACCAGGCCGCCACAGAGAGGCTCAGGAGGAGCTTCTACCCTCAGGCCACTAGGATCCTAACTGAGGACACTGCTTAAAACTGCCCCCCTTTAATTTCAATTTTAAACTTAATTTTCAGTTGACGTGGTTGGAATACAACAGAAATCACTGTTCTGGTAGTTCAAGTCTCAACACACACCAGATCTTTAGAAGGGCAGTTGACTGGGGAAAACGTTATCCCTTCACCCTTGGTAAATAAAAAATGTCTTAGAGATTTAGTGGTATAAGACAGGCTCTTCTTCACTCAGTCACCAAATACTGCACGGGACACACTCAGTTCTTCACAGCCATTGTTTTTCAAATGGACATCTCGAAATTGAACTTTGTCTTGAATTACGCTTTTTCTTATTTACATAATTTGTATTTGGGTTAATACTAAATAATAATACTAAGCAATGCAAAGCATATTATACATTTAATTCACATGTGAGGGAAAAATCCTGAGCTTTGACAGGTTCACCCTCCAGTGCATCAAGCTGTGCAGCCTACACTTTTTCCGCTCCATTTCTGCATATACCGTGCATACACCTTAAGAGTGATATTGTCTACAGCGTGTGCGTGTGTCTGTGTGTGTGTGTGTGTTCGCGCGTGTGTGTGTGTGTGGGGCCCAGGTGCTATCAGAGGGAGGATTGCCCCTGACAGGGACGGGTCACCATGAAGCCTGTAGTTCATGAGCATTGATGTGATCTCTGAGAGACAGGGGGGAGATGAGTAATTAGACCCTGTCTTTGTGCTTGATTACAGCCTTGTTTCTACATAAACCACTTCTACACAGGGAGGCCACATTACCATTTCCGCCTGGTTATGTTAGCGCTCGGGGAACCCATTTCTTTTTTCTTTTGACAGCTAAACTACTCTAAAAAGATATTACATGTGTGCACCTGTCCTATCTTTGCATGTTCCTCCTCATCATCTACTTATAGACACCCGTTCTCATCGGATTACAGTAGGAGCTGATCACACCACTGAAACACTGAAATCTTTTTTTTTAAATTGGGCTGGAGAAGTTTTGGCAAGAAAGCTTAAGCATACACATTCTATCAGTTAGGTAAAGGGTCTACTTTAAATGTCACTAACTGACCTCACAAACACTGTAAACTGTGATTAAGTGAGGGGTAAAACCACCTACGATCAGTTTACCTGCTGACATGAGTCTCTATTAAACACTGTAAAATCATATTATAGCACAGTAAGTTCTGACCTTGCATTATGACTTACTGACTTTTTTACACCAGTGGAGCCGCGGGGTGAGCTCGGGAGGATTACGATCTTTACTCGCACACTGTGCTGGTAAATGACTTTTCCAGTTCGCATCAGCGCTGTGCAAACAAATTTGAATCGCGATTTCAGCTCCTCACAAAAACAATGTAATCAAACAATCATTTTGCACACTACGTTTTGCGTCCCTTAGACTAAACTCACTCAGCACTCAACATTTGCGTTTATCATTTTTATACTATTTATTTTAAGAGGAATTCAAAAAGTTCAACGGGTAAAGGATTAAAAGGTGCTCTAAGCGATGTCACGCGTTTTTTTATGCTACAACATTTTCTGTCATACAGCAAACATCTCCTCTCTATCCGCTAGCTGCTTGTCCCCTGAACACACTGTAAAAAAATAAATAAAAATAAAAAAAAAAACGCGGTCGCTGTAGACAGCCCAGGCTCCACAAACGGCAACAAAAACAAACTGCGCCAACCTGTACCACCAAACATAACAAAACAGTCTTCCAGCCGACAACAAGGATTTGGGGGTTGGGGGGGGTTAGTGCGCGCGCACATGAAGGGGGGTGTGGGGAGTGGAGGAGAGAGAAGTGTGAAGAGGGAAGTTAGCTAGAGGAGAGCTGTCCTAGACAACGACAACAAGCCTAGCCTCAGTTTTGTTTGACAATGCTTCGAACGTCAACAAGAAGTGACGTCACCCAACATCGCTTAGAGCACCTTTAAAGGGAAATTTCAGTTCAAGGTGTTTCACTGTTTTTTAAGTTCTATAAATGCAACAGCTTTCCAAAAGTCAATGCGATATTGTGTTAAATAATCGTGATTTCAATACTGACCAAAATAATAGCGATTATGATTTTTTGTTCTCCAATAATTGAGCAGCCCTCGTTCGCATACAGTATATCTATTTTTAGGGGAAATTACGAATGAAATACTCGCACTGTAATGCTAATGCATAGCAGTTTCCATAGCATTTTAACTGAAAGTTAGATCAGTTTTGATCCGATGTGTTTACTAGCCTGACGTGGCATTTTCCTTGCACCCGGTGTCTGGACCACAAGGCTTATAGACAAGGTTTTTTTACTCTTCCCTCCTCGTTTGTGTCTTGTTTGGGGAAGTAAGTAGTAACTCATTTAAATGTGAATGTGGCACCTGTTCACGTCAATTATACATTCATTAATTTTAATAAAAAAATGATTATTGCTCTGCTGACATGGTAGGACCCCCATCAGTCTGACAGACACTTTCCCTCTGTTTTCTGACTTTTTAACAAGCAACTGCCTTGTAATGTTAGCTTATTCCCCAACATTACAAGGTGCCTGTAGAGAGAAGGGTACATTGGCAGGGATTTACTGACATTTCAAAGGCATCGCACATATCCCAACATGATGAGACAGGTATGCATTCCTTTATTTACGGTGCTACATCGTTAGTAAAGATCGGCCGGTACACTCCGGGCTTCCTGAACAATAGCGGTCAATCAAGGTATACTAATGTAATGAGCTCTGTGTGGCTGAGATCGCCTTGAAAGTGACCAATCCTAGGAGGGCCAGTGCCTCCTTGGTTTCCGTCCCCCAAAATGTCATATATCAGTTTCACTCGGGCGAGCAGAAATCAACTTCGAGAGGAGAGTTTACCTGGGAGAGCGTGAAAGCCCTACAGCGCTCGCAAGGCAGACACTGGCAGGCGGGTGGTGGCTGCTCTCTGCGCATGCAGCTTACAGTAGTTTAATACACACAGGTACCATTCTTTCCTTCTCCCTATGTTTTCTTTCAGGCTCATAACTCCAATGTTTCCCATACATAGGTTCTACTTGGGCGGTCCGCCACGGTTAGATTTCTCCCGCCACGGTATCAGAAATGTACAAAAAGCCGTCTATCAGCAGTGATTGTTAGAGAGCGCGGACACGCACTTCACAACGCGAGTGGGCACGCTCGCCACTAGGAGAAAAAAGAGAAAGAAAAAAGAGACAGGCTGTCCGGAGATGGCATGTGTGCATCCTTGAGAACTGTAAGTTGTACAACTTATATTGTCAGTTCATTTAAGCCTGTATTAGTCTATGGTTCTTGCACACTTTTAGTTTCACCTTCACCTGCTAGCTAAATTGCACGTGGCTGTTGATTCAATACAGCGCCCTTGATATCATATCATGGCATAGTAGGCTAAACCGTGATTATTTCATACAGTCATGTCCCGAAACATATTGGGGGTTAATTCATTCAACATAATTCACAGCCAAATAACAATTAAAAGTATGTTATTTGAACATTTATAACCTAACCTGGCACTGCCTCCGTTTTGGTGTCTGCTGTGGTGCGCAGCGCTGCTCGGACCGTGCGCCGCTTCCCTTTTTTTACCCTCCATAAACTCCGCTCTCAGCTACTTTGCCAGTTGCTGCATGAACTTCCTCCGGGACATTTTACAGCTGGTGCACTCCTTGGAGAGGATGTGTGCAATGATTCCAGCCAGTTGTAGCATGTATAAAAGTTATATGAACACGCAGACAGCCACCGGCCATCTACGTGTACCGCGCCTCTCACAGAGCGAGCGCCCGGTGCTTTTCTTCTGAGTCCATCCACGCCGTAGTAGCCTACGTTACCGACTCTGGCTTTGCCTTCGGCCCATCCGTGATGCCCACACTTGCTACTCGAGACCTCTAGTTACGTTTCTCTGACAGAGACTATGATTATTACTAAGCAACCAAGATGCATCTTCAACCACGCAAAAGATTAAAAACAAAACCGCGAAAATCCGAGCGGCCGTGTATGGCCAAAATAGGTAAAAGTGATTTGCATTTTCTTTGCCTTTTGTGTAATGTATATAAAAACATTTTTAAATGAAAATACAGACTCTTTTAGGAAAAAGTCAGGTACCAGCAGGATTGTATTTTTTTTTATTTAGCAAAGTTATTACACATATACATTTCAAAACGGTCAAATTGACCGTCCTGGCCGTTCTAGTGTTAAGGAACAGGCCACAGGGGGACCATCTACAGCATGTATGCTACTCAGCATCAGTGGGCCACCTCTTTCTGAATTCCCCTATAACCGAGCCTTGGAGTTATTTTTCCAAAAGCCAAGAGAAATCAAATGCACACAGCAAGGCTGCCAACTTTGCCACTGAGGCAAATATGCAATTAGTTTCATTATGAATGGTTTCATACTATAGCCTACTTTGGGTTTTGGTTTCCCTATGAAGAATTTCTTGTAAAATTCATTTTGTAGACCTACAGTTCCTCAAAAATACAGTACAATCAAAACGAAATGAAAATATGCCTCATTGTGTGTGAATAGAGGTGAATACATACATTTGTTTGTGTTGCAGCCAAGTGTCAGCTCCGTTTAATACGTAAAACATTTGGCGGAGGTGCACAGGACTGGGGGGGGGGGGGGGGGTGGTACATTTTTAGATCCTCTAGGATTTTTTAGATCCTAGAGGAAACACTGTAGTTTTATGGTTAACTTGTTAAACAAATAACATTTGGGCTCTGGGTAATCAGGTATTTTATCTGCTGAATCATGACATTTGTCAAACCAACCAGATTTTGTTGACAAAGCACATCAAAGGCTACACTTGAGCTGCATCATCTTTTAGTCTGATTTGTTTAATATGTAAATAGTTATTTCTTTCTAAATTATCTGTTAATCTTATGCAGATCATTGTTTTCAATAAAAGAATTATAAACCTTTGTTTGACTAGTTTATTACTGAACCCAGCCATCACACGCCGCACCCTCACATCCCGCGCCACCCACCACCATAAGGATTCTCGACCTGTGGTGAACTGAACTCTAGATTGTCGAATTGGTGCGCAAAGAGTCATATCTGCGGGGGTAAAATGATACGATTTGCTCGTGAGCATGTTTTATCGCGCTCGCGAGATATGACATAATCCTGACGCCATACGGACCACAGTCTATGCAGATTTCGCCAGGTGCAATTGACTGGTGTGGCGACAAACATGCACACGGGACAGGTAAAAAGCATGAGCACGGTTGAAAGGATATAAACAGTCAGTATCTTACCCCATCTCTCTCAAACTTGATGAACACTGGAGAGCCTCGCAAATTTCCGCAAAGGGGTCCATTTGCTACCAACAGCAAATACATCTTGGCACCTTCCTAATACAAATGAAAGGGGAGAAACATCCTGTTTGGCGTATTTTAGGACAGGCTACGTGGGTTGTGTTTGAATTTATTCAAACTAAATGTGTGTATTGCACGTTAGTTCAAATTACTTTGAGGATGAATGGATGCAGGCACAACTGAAGATGGCTGTTGCTTGGTGGGAGTGCCTGGCTGGCCGGTGAATAAACTAATGTATGCACTAATGCATCCAACAGCCATTTTTAACATCCACAATGCCAAAAAAAAAAAAAAGAGTCAATTTGCATGATTAAAAATGGACCAGCAGACCCAAAGAGACATCCTGTAATTGTGAAACGTATCTCTGTGATCGTGGTCAATCTATTTAAGTTGAACACCATCACACCCATTTGTTAATACCTCCCAAAAGACCTTTACCAAATACATGTTGACATTAAGCTAATGTCCTGGTCGATCAATATGCATTTCACAGATTGAACAGCAGCTTGATTCAGTGAGTACACAAAACACTGGCTGCCTGCTGGGTGGCAAAGTTTAAATGTGATGAGTACAAAGTATCATTTTCATTATTCAGCATCAGTCAAATATGGTAATGTATTCTAGTATTCACCACTAAAGCCAACTTTCCAACTGTTTCCCAGTCGTGGGAAAATATGAGTCTTTGTCGTCGTGCAAAGTCAATCTGATGTCACACACTTGAAAACAAGATAGAAAAAAAATCAATATTTGATTATAAAATGTATATTTCTTATCTATGTTACTACTATCGCAACAGAATCGTGTTATCTTCAAAAGCTCGACCTCGACAAGGTTATATGGGATTAACTGATGGTTGCTGCAAGCTGTACTGTTTGAGAGGCAACAGTTTGAGGCCTCGGATATGCTGGGGAAATCTCAGAGCAGAAACTGAATGCAAAGTGAGTCCTGAAGCGACGCATTACACCCGTTAGTGTTACATGGAAGCTGTTCAGCAGCCGGTCTTCTTTACAGTCAAGTCTCACCGACGGCCAGCTCCAGCCGCGAAGTAAGTCTCTCAGCGGTGTTGAGGAACGTTACAACAAACCCTTTTCCCCCTGGTGCTGAAAACATCCAAAAAGTGACACTGACGTGGAATATATTGTAATATTGTGGTTTTAGCTTCTGGCTAATGTTAGCTTGCTTGCTCGCTAACTGGTCAACTAGCTAGCTACCAATACAAATCAAATCGAGAAAACGTAATTATGTGGGGGAAACTGTAGCTATTTTATCCGAATAGGGATAAAACTGACGTAATGTAAAGTGGATAAAACTGTAATGGATAAACCCACCCGTGAACAGATATATTTTAATGGGCAATTGGGTTAAACAATGAAATCTACAACTCCCATAATGCCACTTCACAACGTCATCAAAAGTCCTTGTTTACATCCGTTGTTTTGATTGAGAGACCCCTAGCGGCAGAAAAGTACACATTGTGTACACATTGTGCGTTTAATGTTTTATGTAAAGAAAATATATATCTGCTATTCTCTTAAAGCAATAAGCTCAGTGTTTCCTCTATGTTGATATTACCGCCACGGTAAAATTTCTGCCGCCACGGTATCAGAAATAGGGCAGACGCACAACAGGGTTTCCGCTTTGTACACTGTGCACCGCCGCTCCTTCAGCTGTTTATGAAATGTCATAAAGTCTTAATTACGCGACTCCGCAGAGCCGTGTGCTCTACTGAAGTCAAGCAAACGGTCATCCGCTCTCTCTCCCCTTTAGGGTGAGCAACTGGAACAGTGACAGGACGTCATCACTCGCGAAGTCATGGCAACCAAATAAACAACAGGGCGAGTACTACTTGTCACTCAATCTTAGGCAAAGTGACAAACGGCGACGAAAGGCGCGACATGAAATGCCCACTCACGCGGGTCCCGTGAAATATGACAGCTTGCATTGTGGACACTGAATTTGATGAATTTCCTGTTTATCAGACCCCAGATGAGACAAGAAGCTAACGTTAGCTAACGTTACCGAACGCTGTGGTGACGGTCCCTCTGCCTCTGACTCCCGTTGCAGGAGAACGCTGTATTCCTCCGACACGCTGTATTAACGTTACCGTTTTAAAACAGTTTTCCAGGTTAGTGGGGGTGCATACCGCTCAAAACCAACATGAAAAACGTAGCTAGTAATGTTCACTCAGCGTTTTGTTTTGTTGTTAAACTATGTGTAAAATGAGCGGTGATGTTCAATCACCCTACGGTACCGTCTATTTGCTGGATGGTTTCAAGGTAACGGTCGGTAGCTAACATTAGCAGATAAGAGCGTACTTTTTGACATTCAACTACAATGACGCAGACACCAGAGCATACAAGTATTAAGCCTCAGGCCACTTACAGCACGCAGGGCCACGGCATAAGCTCTCCATAGAGCCCAAGCAGAACCATAAATACATGTTGCTCAGTCTCCAGAGGACATCCAAATAGGAAAGTTGTTGTTGCCGTACAAAGCGGAAAACAGAATAATGTGCGCTGCCTTTCAATATAGCACCTGCCTGAGTAAATCATACTACATGTCTACTAGAGCACATGTAATGTGTCAGTCTTAGAAGTGACTAAATTCACAGGGAAATCGGCAGATTTTCAGGTTCACACTCTCTCACTTCAATCATTCATTCTGGTTTGTCCAAATTTTGACCAATTTTCCATGGCTACAATTTTGACCTCCTTATGACAAATTATTTAAGTTATGTGCCAACTTAATGCTTTTTAAGGTGGCCTGTCATTGCTGGGCTGCATCTCTGCCATTGTTTCCCAGTAGAGCCCCACCCTTCCCTCCCCTCTGTCCTCCCCCCACAACAATGTAACTCCTGTGAAATTAGGCCTGAGCTGCTGTATCAGTATTCCTCACCTCCCAAAATTAAGAATGCAATTACAGTGGCACAAAAGACGAGGCGATGGCTCGTTCTCCTCTGCGCAGCTTTATGTTAATTAAGCGACAGGAGGTCAAAGGCAGTACGTGTAAAAGTAATCATCGAGTCACACTTTATGAATTTTAAGTGACCAGATAAAAGGTGAGGTTTGGGAAGTGTTAACACTGAGGAGAGAAGGAAAAAATAAATAAAAAATCTGCTCTTCTCATATGGCACAGAGAAAATCTAGCAGAGGGATTTCAAACGTTTTGCCATTTTCAGGGGGACGTCTGTTTGCAAAAGATACTGGGAAGTTCATGACCGGGTCGGAGCATCGGTATGAGCCCGGTATTCATGTTGAAAGAGCCTTGTGTTGCCATTTCTATCCATGACGAGTATTCGGTGGGGGAAATACTGATGAGCTGCCCACTTGCCTGATTTGCAACACGCGCCAACTCAGTCTGCCCACAATTTGCACTGCTGTCTTTGTTCCTGAATTATGTCTCAAACTGGTACCTAAGAAAATAATAATGGCAATTGCTGTTGGTGTAATGTGTCTGGATTGATAAAGTCAACTTAAATTATTTGCTTAAACTCAAAATGGTTAAATAATGACTGAATATACATTTGGGCCTTTGGCAGAAATAATGCAGTTTATTCATAATTCATTTCATTTCATTTTACTGAATCACAGTGTGTTCCTCTCTCCTGGAAGGAACACATCAGCAGTATCTGACACTGAAGAGAGGTATCATGTTAGGAAAGTAACTAAGGCTGGTCATTCTAAACTACATATAATACTATATATGGATATGCTTCTACTGTATCTATAGAAGTACCAAAACTGTAGTGTATCTAATAGTGTCAGGGCTTGACAGTAACGGTTGCCCTTGGCAACCACATTGTGTCAATTGGCAGCATTGTTTCATGGCCTCTGGTTGCCCCCTTTGGCAACCACCTGTTCAATATTTGTGTTTTTTTAATATATAAACACAAATCAAAACTTACAAAACTGAAAAATCTTATTTTGGAAGAAGTCAATATTTGATTTGGTTGTCTCCGTAAAGTTTAAACACTACAATCATGCGCAACACAACATTTAAGCTGTTCCACACATGCGCGTTTGCCGTGAAAAGATACAGGCAATTTTATGTTCACGTTAAAAGCGCATGTTAAAATCCGGTGCTAATATGGCAGCAGTATCTACCGGACGGAATAGCAACGCAGATTTCGGTGCCTCATTACAGTGTCATTTAAATGTCTGCCCTGCTCTCTGACGTCCAACAGTCTGCTGCTAAAGCTATGAGCTAAAAGACACAAACTAGCACTTTAAAAAGTTACCATTGAGCCCTGAGTGTTGTTCTGAGGCTTTGTGGAAAACTTCCCCTGTGCCACATTTTGCACCCAATTACTTTCTTGTATGTTCAGAGTGCTATGATACTTAGGCCTTACTTAGACATAGGCCTTTTGAGGATCAAAATCTATGTCAGCTAAAAAGCCAGGTGAAGACTTCCCAGATGGACTGACACAGTGAGGGAGCACTGGAGTCCTGGACTCGGACTCGAGTCTGTCTTGAGTTACTATTTTCTGGACTCGTGACTCCACTTGGACTTGTGCACTGATGACTTAGACTTGGACTTGAGGATTTATGAAATCGGACTCGAGCATTCATGAAATAATCCGACTCGAGTGGCTATTCTCTGGACTTGTGACTCGACTACGACTTGAACTCAGGTAATGGTGACTCGACTCAGACTCAACTCGGACTCTTCTTTGGTGACTGGGAATTGGACTCAGGGGACTTGGGACTTTACTGGGACTTTTGGTGACTCAACTACAACACTGGATTGAGAATATGATCACAAAATGCATTACCTCTCCATACTGGACCACACGCAACATCTGCATGAATGGAAAAATATATCAATTATTGGCCAAAAAGTCAACAATTCAACTCCCAGTAAGCACATGAACAACCAAAAAATAAGAAAAAGATTATACAGCAGTGAAACTAAATTACCGTTTTTCAATTAAAGCTTCCCCGAAAGACAGAGTGGTTTTCGGCCTGTGGTTTTGAGTCAAATGATTGAAAACTGAATTGAAGTTCAGGTTTGTTTCAGCCCAGTTCCCCTAGGAAGCACATTCCAATTAATCGACTAACCAACCGACTAAACGATATTGCCATGTTGCCATCCCATAGGGCCATGCTTCTAGTGTGGCTAATACCATTGTCCTTATATGTTAAAGCACAATGCCATTGAATGTAATCCAGGTTTTTTGTGGAAATGTCCAACAACATTATGTGTGCCGACAGGGTTGATTTATTTGCATACCTACTGGAGATGAGGAGTTCAGTTTCATTTGGTCACTGGAGACGGATGTTGTTAGCAGGTGTGATTGGAATCCAAACATCTGAATATACTTAGCCAGGCTGAATCGGGGTCATAGTACGTTTTACACTGTGGATTATGTCGGCAGTGAAACGGAGGGGTCTGACCTCCGTTTCAGTATAATGATGCCAATGATAAAGGAGCTATACTAATAAGTATGACTGTTATAGGAATCAACAGTGGTTAATATAGTTACTGAGTGAACTAAAAGCAGCAGCTATAAACTTACAGTGCACAATGACATTAGCTGTAGCTGTCACCAATGTTACAAGTAGGCTACAGACATGGAGCATTGAATAGATCACAAGGTGGTTAAATACAGAGCACAGAAACTGAGATTCACTTCACAATAACCTCCTACACTATATTATAAAAGTTAACTTTAACATAGAAACACTCACAGAGTGTGATATAAACCGGCGTTATCACATATTAACAGCGATGATTAACTAAATAGACTAACGAGTGTGCCGAAAACAAGTCTTTCATGAAGACTCCTGCCATAACTTCGATCTTAATAGTTCAACTATACAGATATATTTGTCTTGCATGGTGTCACACAACAAACTCCACATGTACAATACTCACCTTTTCCTCACGAACGCACAAACCAGACAGAATGAAAAATAGGAATAAATAAAAGTCCGCTGCCTCTCTAAAACAGACATCAAAGCGCAGTGCCGCTCACTAAACCGACATCAGACTGCAGTATCGCCGTCCCACCTGCGGGGGGGGTGGACAGGCTTTCCAACAGGCAGGATCATTTAAAAAGGCAACCGCGACTACTGTACACTGTGCGTCTGTCCTATTTCTGATACCATGGCGGCAGAAATTTTGCCATGGCGGGCCGCCATTTTCAAATCAACAGAGGAAACACTGATTACTGTAGAGCACCATTTTTCTAATAGCACCATAATGCATCGGTGGCAACAACTTCTGGCTGTCGGCCTACAAATACAAATTTCTCTTATAACCTTTGTAAGTTTAATGTCTACCTTGGGTTGCTTTGCATTGCCACCAGCAATTTTAGTATGCAAGCAGGAAAAAAGAGCAAAGTCTGACTAATTTGTTACTCTGCTTAGATTTACATTCTCTGGCCCTGGGAACAGCCGCTCGCCTGCTCCGGCCCATTTGTTCGGCACTTAATAAATTGCATAGCAGGTTCAGAGAGGTGATATGATTGATTACTAGATATGGAGCTCCCTAGCAGCAATATTTGTCTGAGGACGCAGGGAGAATTAGCGATAACTATGTATTTGACTTTCACAGATGGCATAACTAGGGCGATGAAAGTGCTTATATTAAATGCAAACAGTTTTAGAAGAGCTAAGAGAAGAAGAGCACAGAGGAACTAAAGCTCAGTCATCAAATACAGAACGAGAATGAAATTTGTTGCTAATAACATTCACTTTAGCAACTCTAAACACGCCAAACGTTTTTTTTTTTGCAACAGTTTGCTTTACTTGCAATCGTTTCAGTCCAGTCAGCTTAACGGATATCACTACAGACATCACACAGATACATAACACATTTTGCAATGTGCACCTCAGATCACAAATTCACTTACTATGTACCACTACTACTGTCATTACTAAACATTGTGCCAAAATATGTACGATAACGTAGCCGTCAGTGGGCTTATTTGCTAGTTAACAACTAGCCGCCGAGGCTTTTGCCTGCGAAGACTCACGTTTGTTGTTTGTTTGGTTGCCATGACTTCGCGAGTGATGACGTCCTGTCACTGTTTGCTCACCCTCAAAGGGGAGAGAGAGCGGATGACCGTTCTCTTGAGTTCAGTTCAGCAGATGGCTCTGCAGAGTCGTGTAATGACGACTTCATGGCAATTCATAAAGCACTGAAGCAGTGGCCGAAATGTATACAGCGGAAACACTGACATTCCTATTACCAAACAGGTTAGATTTAGGCCTTGTTCGCTGACGTTTAGTGAACATCTCCAACTCAGTTTGGTAGTAACACCAGGGATAAATGAATTTCACCTTAGTCATTTAATTGAAGGGCTCAGTAATCAGGGTAATTGCAGATAATAACCCCGGCCTGCACTGTGGGGCCTGGGGTTTTCAGCCTGCCCCTCCCCTTCACATCCCCTGTTCTCACTGACGGTGCCATTAACAGAGAGGGGCTCTGAGGCATTCCCCACTGTTCAGCATGATTAAGACAGCCTCTGACTCTTAACATGGCACCCAGGGAGGCGTGTTAAGAGTCAGAAGCTGCCTGTGCCATGAATTTTAACATCAGTTCTCAACTTATTGAGTAATGTTTTTCTTCCAAAAAGAAGAAAACAGAAACATATTTTTACTAGGGCTGCAACTAACGATTATTTTCATTGTCGATTAATCTGCTGATTATTTTCTCGATTAGTTGTTTGGTCTATAGAATGACAGAAAATTGTGAAAAATGTCAATCAGCGTTCCAAAGCCCGAGATGACGTCCTCAAATGTCTAATTTTGTCCACAACTCAAAGATAGTCAGTTTACTGTCAAAGAGGAGTGAAGACACCAGAAAATATTCACATTTAGGGTGCTGGAATCAGAGAATTTTTGCATAGTTGGCAATTCATTTAACAGTTGACAACTAATCGATTAATTTTTGCAGCTCTAATTTGAACATATTTCATCATGGTGTTTCGTATAACGGTTCCCAACCTTTTTGTCTGATGTGCCCCCACCGCCCTGTTGGATGAATTTAAGAACCCAGGGC
Organism: Sander vitreus; assembly: GCF_031162955.1. Classification (NCBI taxonomy): domain Eukaryota; kingdom Metazoa; phylum Chordata; class Actinopteri; order Perciformes; family Percidae; genus Sander; species Sander vitreus. The sequence goes on along the minus strand of NC_135876.1, from coordinate 7,543,974 downwards.
TCCAGACTAACGGTTTTAACTAGGAGCACTGTAGCCCCCAACTAAAAAAATGTAGGGGCACAGGCAGAAAATTTAGGGGCAACACCTTAAATCGACCTGCAACGCAATTTTTCACATTTCCCCCATTTTAACTGTTTACTACTAAACACAGAAACTACAATGTGCTATTTTATTTTAGTTCACAGTCACATTTTAATTGAATGATGCTTAACAAAATGCACATTCAGAAATCTTGTATTGTACATGTATTGCCTCAGCCCCATACAGGTACTCTCTCACTCCTTTGTCTTTTTTTTTAATGATATCTAAGGTGCTTAGACTTCCATGGAAAGGGGGGTATCTAACTAGTTGGGAGTGTGGCGCTATGATAGCGAGACACACAAGTGTAGATGACATTACCCACGCAGTTGACTAATCACTCACGGACCCTCCCCCTCTCACAAACATTGGCCAACTCTGGCAGACTCACTCTCTCCTCATTATCATGAACATAAACATGAAATAAAAAAATAAAAACTAATTTGCAGGTCGAACATGTGCAAGTAGTCGCAGGCTAGAGCCCTGGAACCCCTTCATCTTAACCACCAGTCATGTCAAATGTGTTCATTTGGACTAATTTTTAAACTGGATAGTATGCATAGTAATAAAACTTATTTAAATCAGGGGTCTTCAATGTTTTTTTAAGCCAAGGACCCCCCTACTACATATATTGTACAAAATTAGGTTGCATTAAACTGGGCCTACAATAACTTGTGGGCAGCCTAAAGCCTTTATACATACATACTATACATACATGTGGCCCAGTGAATCCTTAGGATTAACTGTATCTGTGTATGGCTACCTCAGTGACTACCTTCCCTATAGGCCAGTAAGCAGTGGGCATTTATATTTGCTAATAATATGTTGGATTCATGTTAAGGCGTTTAATTTTTTTTAAAAACTTTCAAAAAATTAACAATTTGGTAGCCCCCTTGCAGTAACTCTGAGGACCGCCAACCTATACTGTCAATGTTTAGGTTGTTATGGTGAAGTTTGCAACCATACTACTACCACTTGGAGTGGAAGAA
>NC_135876.1:7520407-7530407 GCF_031162955.1 Sander vitreus | reverse complement strand
TATAAGTTCGTAAATGAAAAAATACGTACTAGAGATGTTCCGATATCGGTATCAGGAAGTACTGGAGTTTATGCACCGATCCGATACCACGTAATAAAGCCCTAAAGAAAATCTACGTTAAAGTAGTTTATTTATGTTCTTTTTCTGTTATAACTGACTGTCAAACTGGATAATAAAAGAAAGTTCTGTGGCATTCGTTGTTTGTGTTTGTTCATGTTTCACAAAGAGTTTAACCTGAGCCAGGCTGACAATAAAGTCAAAATAATATCACATCCATACAGGGATAGTAGAATAAGGTTGTTAAAACATAATAAAATATATGACACACTGGTATCGGATCGGTACTCGGTATCGGCCGATACGCAAGTTCAGGTATCAGAATCGGTTAGCAAAAAATGGTATCGGGCCATTTCTAATACGTACAAGTACGTCACTGCTCCCCCTATAATTGTACAGGTCTGGCGAGCCACCAGGCCAACGGGAACACCCGCCAGGCCAGAATAGTTTTTTTTAATGCCAAAAATAATGCCAAACTTCCATTGCATTTCTCCTATATTCATTCAACATCGCATTGCCGTGAACTGCAGCGACGCACTGCTGTGAGTCCATGGACCAGGCAACTGCCTGTGGTTAGTTCACATCTGTAACAGAAGTCAGTTGAAACACGTCAGTAGCCTAATGGTTACAAACAAGCTCGGTAATGAACGACATGCTAACACGCGGAGAGATTCTTTGGTTTTAGCTTAGCTGGACCAGAGAATATTTGGTTAAAACAAATCGATGATGCCGTATTTTATTTTTATTTTTTTATTTTTTAAATAGCCTTGTAAATGCTACATTGCTTGTAAGGAAATAACGGGAGTAACGGGCGAACCAGTTTCAATGTATTTTCTTTGTAAATAAGTGCTGTGTGGTGAAACCAGTACATCCCAATGTGAAAAGTGGTTCATGTGGATTTGGAACTTTAAAGTGTTAAATTGAGTAACGGAATTGGTTGCGGTGGGGATAATTAATCAATTAAATACTGAATATCAGGTCTGCTGACTTTCAGTCAAACTACTCACTTAACTACTCTTACTACTGTCATTTTTTTGTTCTCAGTCAACATTCAAACACTTAGTAAATCAACTCATAGTGTTGCCTTCAGCCTGCCAGCAGTTCTTGGACTTCCTGGCTCAGCAGTGTGAACTTCATCCGGGCCTCTCATTCATTAGCAGGCTAACCTAGGTTGACCATGACAATGTAACAGGCCTGAGATTAGACCAACCTCTTCAAAGGGATGTATGGCGGACAGCGGGGCTGAAAGTGATCAGGCCGCCCTGGACAAGAGGATCACTTTTAATGAGTCTCCTCTCCGTTCCCACTAACCAGGCAGCTCCACTTAAAGCCTACCCTCCTGTCCCGCTGGGATAAAGACTGATGTTCACCATGGTGGGGAGGAAGAGAAGCAGCTGGGGTTCACTCCAACTCCCCCAACTATTCTTCAGACCTGGGTGCAGCGAGCGAACATTTGTACAATATGTACTCACAGCTTCACTGCACACCTGCACATGACCTGCAGCATTTTGCAGGTCATTGTACCAGCTCTCTCATTGGTTATTCATTCTGTAAATGTAATTATACACTCATTTATCATGGAACGGGGGCTTAAGGAACAAAATAGGACCAATATGTTATTTTTATCCTCCTACACCATCAAAATGAAAGTAGAGGAACATGGCCATTCAAATTACAGTCATTAAGCAATCACTATTATAGAAGTACTTTAGTTTAATTAAATATACTTGCAATTGCAATGACCATGACTTTTTTTAATCTTTGAGTGCCCCAGTGGCCTCACTTGAGTGACAAGGTAACATTACGGTTACATGAAAATATCTTATCAAGCTTTTCCATCTATGGTGTTGAATCAAAACTGCTCCCTTACATGGTTTTGCATCATGACTACCCATTCAGCACGGCTCACTACTGCTCTCCATTTGGCTTAAAACAAAGGTTACAACGATAACCAAATTCGTTGTAAGCTAGGCTAACTAGCTTTCTCCTCTCTTAGCCTTGGTTTCAGTTTTAGGCATGTGCTGTCACCAGTTGGGTGATGATTCTACAGGCTTACGGCATTGGATCCAGAAGGTCCACAGCTAATCTCTATAAACAGATATCTGCATATAAACGCAGAATCTGGAGGCGACGTGAGAAGACTTTGGTATCGGAAGCGTTCTGGTTTTCGGTTTGCAGTCCGAGGAGTATTAACTAATGGCATTTGTGCGGGCTTTGGTTGAATGCAGCTAAAGAGTCTACGTGGAGAGCAAAAGAGGCGAAACGCATTGGCCGAAATGCAATCTCGGAACCCATTGGCTATTGTCTGACGACTGCATTCATATGCAGATATCTGTTAATAGAGATTAGCCCAAATGTCGCCTGGACCTGAAACACCTTCAAAAAGTGTCGCCTTGGACTGTAAACAAAGACCGGCACACAGATGAGGCAGTCATGGCCCGGATATCCGATATGACTTATCTGGATATACGCTGGCTACACCGGAACCTCAAAAGTAGTGGCTAATGCCCCCAGAGGCTAAATCGTAGTCAGCTGATTGTCGATAAGCTAACAGCTATATTGGAGAGGGGACCCAGAAGTTCCTAAGTAAGCCCCTGCTTTGGCAGAAGAACATTGGTTTGATAGCTAAAGTCCAATCTGCACAGATGTTCTCAATGAACACGCATGTTCAAACATGTTTCATTTGGCTGTTCAGTGAAAACTATTGTTTAGAGTCTCACTTCCGTCCCCTTGTTCCATTTAAACATCCACATTCTTGTGACCTCTAAGGGATCCTTCAGGTTTTGCTTCTACCCCCTATATGTGTTTCTCAACAGCTCCTCATAGTAAAAGGTTTGTGTTGTCATTTTAAGGAGCTAACCGGCGGTGCCCTGGTTTATTCCCATTTCCGCTCTCCCACTAAGAATCTTACTGACAGAATATATGGCGTCAGCATGCTCCAAATCTTTGAGCCTTTTAGCCTCTTCTGTAATGCTTACACAGGGAAATTGAACAAGAGGACAGAATGTGCCGCCCAACAATATTATTGACTGTAGAGCAGAAACTTCATTCTCTTAAGCCTTAAACTTTACCCGACAGTGTGCTCGTTTCTCGGAGGAAGTGGGGAGCGGTTTCGTTTAAACCGAAGATTTATATCACTTGCATCAATCCCGTGTTGTTTTGGATTGATTTTTGGTATTCCTCATCCACTGAACACCAAGCAAATTATAGGATGTATACGCAGTTAATATAAAAGTGAAAACACTATTCAGAGAAGGTGATATTGTACAAACTATGCCATTGTGAAAATCATTACTCTTTAACTGAAGATTAGAGGTAATGTTTTCATAATTATGCCTCCTGCAAATGATGGCTGTTCTACTCACTAATTGCGCTTTCCTTCAGTTTTACTCATCTGGAATTAAATCATGAAAACGTGTGCCGAGAGTGACCCAAACCTACCGCGCATACTTCAAATACAAAAACAGCAGTTAGAATTCCTTTTCAAAGCCACATAACCATGAAAGCATTGGTTGTGATTTACTTGGAACATACCAGTGCAAAAAGGAGATCAAAGTACCCCACCAAAAGTTGTGTGAGTGTATTCTTTGAGTTTGGGGTGACTCTGTAACGAGTTTTGAGGTGCAACAAAACATCGTCATCATCCACAAAACATTATAATTGGCCCATTCTGCAGGGGGCTCTTGGTCCCCTGATGATGATGATGATGATGCAGGATCTGCCCTCCTGTTTCATGTTGGCTAATATCCTGCAATTTGCCACCTCACTCCTCTCTTTCTTTCTGAGGACTCTTTGATGCTGTGTCAAATGTCTCCCTCTTCAAAGTGTCCAAGGATGTGGACCACAGTACCAAAATTGGTTGCATCCATACACTGCGGGGCCTGTTGGACATTGATGGAGGATTATGCTGATGCAAGGTTGTAGCTATGTTTTTATCAGCTCTCAAAAACACAAAACAATGTGAGCCTGGCTCAATTTTCAATTTGATGGGATAAAGAGAGAAACCTTTTTTTGTTTGTTTTTTCCGGCTGCACTTTGTGAATGTGCCTCATACATAATAGCTTCAAACAGAATCTCTCAAGTTCAAAAACAGTGTCTGATGAGTTAGACTTTATCATACGCTGTGAGACATTTAATCTTTCCATGGGGCTAGCTCTTTTCTTTCCTGCCATTGATTTTGACCATCATAAGCTGTACTGTAGATAATGATCAGAGTCTAATCAGCTGCATTATCAGTATGCCCTTCCCTATCAGAGCTGCCAACACCTAGGGCTGTCCAGTCAAATGTCGCTCTGGTGCACAACTCAATGGTAGACAAACAACCTTGCTTTGATGTGCCACACACTTCTGAATGTATGTCCTTTCCCGTCTGGTTTTTGTGTTTGGGTGCGGTTATTATTATTTATTTATTTTTTTACTTCATTCTTCTTTGTGCACTGTTAATTATTTGGATATTGTAACAATAGATCTGCTGTAGTTATTAACCTTTAAATGTAATTACATTAAATTGAGATTTTCTTTAGCCATGCTAGCTACGTGGCTCTAGGGATGGCAATGTTTGTTGGTCTATAATATTATCCATATTGAAATATGTCTGCAACTACTGCATGGATTGCCATGGGATTTTGTACACAAATTCATGGTCCCCAAAGCATGCATCCTATGACTATTGGTGCTTTCACAAAATATTAACACAATGAAAGTTTTGATAAATAATCAATAATGTGGATACAATGACTAAGTGGGTAAAGTCTAATAATAAAACAGCTGGAACAGTCTGATAAGTTCAGAAAATGACATCACTTTACTGTAATGCAGCCTTTAAAACCAGGAAAAGACCACACTTGTGTCATATCGCGATATCCAAAATTTAAGACGGTATCTAGCCTCATATATCGATGTCGATACAACAGCGATATATTGCCCAGCTCTGCTGTAAAGTATCTTAGTATTACACTGAAACGATGGTTCTCAGACGGCAGTTGCACATCAAAATATCTAGCCTTATCTTTATCCACGCTTTTTCCATCTAGGATGTTGAATTAAAAATGCTCCCTCACATGGGTTTTATGACGCCTTGTAACTTCGGTGACCCCCTTACTTTTCCTCTAGCGCAACCATAGGGTTGCCATCTTTGTTTTTAATGATATATGTCAAATTGGATGGATTGCCATCAACTTTGGTAGACAAATCCAATTTCCCTTCAGTTTGAAAACTAATAACTTTGGTTATCCCCTGACTTTTCATCCAGCGCCATCATCAGGTCAAAACTTTAATTAGTACAGCATCCAGTGGCTGCAGACTAGTCTCGCTTTCCCACATAATGCTTTCGGTGTGGCCACTGCCAGTGGCCATCGATCCATTCTCGGCAGATCCACCACTGTTTCAGGAAAGCTCCCTAATGTGTGTCCTCTATCAGTAATAACTTCTTCATCCATGTCACCCTATGGTATGCATTATTTCTGCAGCTATTACTAAGAAGTCATTATTTAAGTGTTGTGCTATCAGCAGAGAGGCAAGCAATTTACTTGTCAAACTACATTACTATGTGCGGTTTAAAATATGACTTGCTCTGGCCTGGTGCGAACAGAGAACGGGCAGGAGCCGTCTGCTAAATTATAGATAGTAGGCTACATTTCAAATCAGGATGCTGAAAACAGTACATCTCCGATCCTTTCTTTTGAGCTTACTTTGAATCCTTTCAAAATTGATCTTTGTTTGAGTGATCTGATATCGATTATTAAAATCCCCAAATCAATCTTTTAATATGTTAATTATGTTAATATAATGTTAGTCTTAGCTGGTCTTGTACAGTAAAAGGTACTTTTAACTAACTTTTTGGGGGTCAATTCTTAATGTTCACATTTACCGGTTACATTATAAAAACTATTTGAGGATTGTTTCTTGCTTGTGCAATTTACAGAATAAGTTCTCCGAGAATCTCTTTTATATCCAAGCAAAATTGGAATTGTAACTGAAATTCCCCTAACCTAAATGATATTGAATCGAAAATGTATTTGAATTGGGACCTTGTGAATCGGAATCGATTCGGGAAATCACTGGCGACAGCCAGCCCTACTTTAAACTGGATCCATCACTGTCCAGCCTGATTCACAGAGAGGTAAATGAAATTACCGCTTTGTTCATTTGGTGAAACAATGCTTTTTTTGATGGGTACTTACACTGGTATATCTGCCATTAACAGCAATCCATAGGCGCTGTAATTCACAGCAAAGATTACTACAGAGGCCCAGGAAACTACTACTTTTTTTTTTTTTTTGTTGCATCTGTTAAGTCTTTAATGCTAATCTACCTCTTCTTGTTACATCAGCTTTTCCCTCCTCAAGACTTCTCTCATTTTCGCTGGAGTTGCTGTGATCCCCCACAGACCCAGGTGATCTCCACCGCACCTCTTTGGTTAAGTGCTTAGGCTGGATTAGGAGGGATGGATGAGGAAAGGAAGGACGCAGCCCTATCTACGCTCTTTTTTACCCATAACACCGTAGGAAAAGGGTAACATCCAACTGTGCAGATTGACAACTCACAGGACAGCACCCCAGTTCTGCAGACTTATCTTGTCTTCTACCTGGTTCGGTGGGGGGCTTCCCCCCCCCCCCCCTCTGTCATCTACCTCTTTAGTTTGTGCTTCCTCATCTGCAACCCCACTCTCCTGAGACCCCCACTTTAGAGGATTAAAGGCGCTCTAATTTGATTCATGAGATACATCTAACTCGTTCTCTTCTGGTTAGAGAATAACATTACACTCCCAAGAGAGTCCAAGAGAGAGATTATCTAATGGGAGTTTTTTTTTTGTTTCTGTGTTGTTAAATGGCTGGCCTGCCTAGGTTGTCTAAATGAGGACTGTTGTTTAGTCCCTGGTGGGGTTATCTTTTTCCTCTCCACCCACGCGCATCGCCCAGGCTCTGTTGGCTGCTACCCACTCGGGAGAACAGGCTAGATGATCCGCTGCCGCGTAGCTCCCAGCAAATCTAACACAAACCAAAGAACCTTTCAAAGTTAAACAAATCACCCTTGGGCATTGTGTCCTTCCACATTTGGCTCCAACTCTCAGAGCACAGTAATTTTTGTAGACTGCATAAACAGCTTGGCGCAACACAGAAAGTGAGAAAACAATATTGGACAATAAGCTGGTCTTATTCATCTGCAGGAATATCTGAAAAGGCAACGAGAGCACTGAGTTATTTCTCTATAGTGAACATTACTGGTTAGCTCAAATGTGCTCATTCTTGTTCGTGGATGCTGTCACAAACTTGGACATTACGAGGTTAATATTAAACATTAAAGTAAAATTGAGTTGGGGTGTAATTTTTTGAAATATTTGCCTTCATTTGTATCTGCAATACAAACATTATTTGCTAAGGTCTGGTAATGCGACAGAATCGCTTCAACAAATTCCGATGGGTCAAGAGACACCAGCAGACTGGTTTCAAACCAAGCCCCCAGGTTACCAAATGTATTTAAAGGAGAAAATAAAGAACAATGGTTAAATTATTTCCCAAACTGTCTGGCGTTTACATCCCTCAGTTCACAAACCGGCCTCATGCTTCACCTTTGACCTACCATGCTTAGCGTAGTTACATGTATGCTTGCACACATTTTTCCTATGCAACAAGAGTTTTATGACCGACATTCCAGATACGCTCACTTTCATATAAACGTCTGATATCTCGTGTTTTCTGGCCCGCCACACTTCGTTGCAGCCATGTCACCGTGTTATTTGTTTGGCAAGTATAGGCTAATGGTATAACTAGAAATTGATAAAAAGTATGTCATAAACTATTTAAAAAGAGACAAACTGTACTTGCTATGGGACTGTTATAAGATATAGGCAGACCCAAACCGTTTTCAGCGGTGATCCAGAATGAAAATCTGCAGACTGTTTTTTTCTGCTTGTGGTGGAGATGTGTTTACAATATGAGTTTTATTCATTTATTTTTTTAAATCTGCGGAAAATATGCGTCCGCAGATTCCAAGTTGCCATGGATATAGGCTACAAATGAGCTTACACTGTTTGTGGTAATTAAAGTGCTGTAGGTAGGATTGTGAAGATCCCGGACTTGGCCTTAAAATTTGAACATCAACAACGCCTCAGTCCCTCCTCCCCAGCCCAAAACTGTCTTCTAAGCCCCTCCCCCACAACGGAGAATGAATGTGTGTGCATGAGCAGTGATTGACACGCAGTTAGACTCCCCCTGGCCATGATTGGTGCATCTCAACAGGGAGCGGTGGATTTTTGCAAATCGCAAAGAGGTGCCAGAGGAGCCGGATTTTTCATTAAATGAGCTGCTTCATGTAGTTCTACTGGAACATAGGGTCAGTTTCAGCAAATATGACAGAGAGTTAGTTTTATAAGTCTTACCTACTGCACCTTTAAAGCTGCTGGGGAACTCCTTACTAAGAGCTTTGCAATCTAGAACGTCTTCCTCTGATAATGTTCTAATAGCCGCTGAGCAGGGCTGCAGATGGGATACCATGAGAACATCACAGTCATCAGCAGAGGCCATCTGCCTCTTCATCATGTATCTCCAAATGTGTCACTAGTGGACTTTCACAGTTTGCCAGCTTTAGGTAGGTGGAAGTGAGTCAACTGCACCAAACTAACAAAGCGTGTTGGCAACAAATAACAAAGCCCTCTGTGGACTTTTAACATTCATGGCGGATTTTAAAGCTACTTACAAACAATAATTAAAACTGAGAGGCTGTATTACTACATATCGCTCTTTTACTCTGCAGAAGAAATGATGGAAATAATACAATGTTCTGTCAATGTAGTCTCTCTTTCTTTGTCCCTGCAATCTAGAGGCATAATTATTGTCGCGCCATCCACTATATCCAGGTTTCGGGATCAATAACACTTTCACTTTAGACTTGAATAGCTAAAGCAAAGCTTGGATTTCATATGGCATTCTATGATATGTCATAGTGAATCAGTGACAATTGTTAGGTCCACGCATGATATAGATTAAAGTGGTCATTAGGCTAAATGAGGATCCTTGTGCCTCTTCTGCGCCATAGTTAAACGCTCCAAGAGCTCTGAGATCAAAGTTATTTCAGACAGAAATGGCTTGTGATATAATGGGCAGGCTATTAAACGTTATTATCTGACAGCTATTTTTCTGGCTGGGCAAAGCTCTGCATGTGACAGATTAACAGACGGGAGAAATGCTATCTTCATTATCGACTGAATTATAGTATGAAAGAAAAAGTTTTACGATGCGAGTTTAATGCTTGTCATATCAAGTGTCTTGATAGGTTTGTATAGGAAATTGTTTATGCAAAATGTATTGAAGACATGTTGTGTTTGAGAGGAATAGCACAGACAAGCAGGCACAATCATAAACTTCACTACCTACTCAAATACGTACCTGGAATATAAATGGAATAAGGGAACGCTGTAAATCCAGGGTTCAACGTTAAGGTTGTTTTTCACTTGTCCAGTCGGGCAAGCAAAAAAAATGATTCTACTTGCCCAGAGTCAATCTATACTGGCCCCTATACGGTTTTTATTTTTTTTACCGTCAAAAAAGGTTTGAAAAAAACATCAAAAGCATCAAGCGCCAACTCACTCTTGATTGGCCAATGGCATATTCAAATTAAATGTTCATGAACGGGCAACTGGGTTGTTAGATTTACTTGCCCGACGTGGAGTTTTACTTGCCCCGGGCCATCGGGCAACCCTTATTGTTAAACCCTGAAATCTGTATTACATACATAGTCAACACCTGTACACGAGGTTAGCACGTAGCAGGAGCATTCACGATCTACCACTGTTGCTTCCTCTTAGCCCCCTCATCTTCAGCAATATCACTCCCCTATGCATAACCCCTCATGGCTGCAATTTTATCTCCCGTATATGACCTGCTTCCCATCAAGCTTCATGTTTAACAAACTATTCATGCATTCTGCATATTGGCCCTTTTTT